>NC_081185.1:113547465-113847465 GCF_029867415.1 Vicia villosa
CGATGAAAAATGGTGCTGAATGTATGGTTTTGTGCCTCGGAAAATTCATATCTCCTAATCCGCCGGTCGGATTTGCTTGAAAATTTAACGGGAGATACGTGCCATCATTACCAAGATTTCATATGTTCGGACCGTCGACTGATTATGCACCAAAAGTGCCCAGCATTTTAAGGATCGTCATGTTGTTTCGGTAAAAAGAGTGATTTCGAGTATGTCGCACCGAGTTCAAAAATTCATAACTTCTTCGATTTTTATTGTATGAAGCCCATTCTGGCGGCATTCTTTCGGAAATTTCGTTAGCTTCGATTCTTCGTCACACATGCTTGTTCAGATTCTGAGCCGAAGATGGAGTTTTATCAAGTTCTTTGAGCGACACGCGCAAAATTCTGCAATCGCGCCTGTTGAATCGGCGTTTCTCGTCATTCAAACGCGCGTAATTTCTTCGTCGCTTGTCGGATGGAGGTGATTTTCGCGGCTATGATCTACAATTTTCGTCATCTTCGAGTGGACGTTGGTTTCGCTCCGAGGTTTCGCACCGATTCACGTTTCCTTGAAAACGAGCAAAAATAAGAGAATTAAGGGCGTTTTGGACATTTCGCTATCTCCGCTATATAAGTCATTTTTCTTCACAAACTCTTATAACTTCAATTTCACCCAAAAAGATCAAAAACATTTTCTCTCAATTTTCTTGGCTCAAAACTACAAAAACTCACAAAACCTTCATCAATCTTCATCAATTCAAGATCAAATCTCAAGAACAAATGAAGATCAAAGCAAGAATCAAGAGTCTCTTTCCTTGTTGATCATCATTTTCGGATCTCTCTCTCTCCCTAGTGGCTTGCGCCCCACTCTCTCCCTCATATCTCTCAGATTTTGTTCATGTTCGCGTAGTGTTCGCGTTCGTGTTCATCCGATCTCATTCTCTTTGTTAGATCCGGTAAATTCACTACAAACCTTGCTAGATTATCGATTTTGTTGCTTAATTCGACATTGATCATGATGATGTTTGATTGTGGATGATAGATCTATGATAATTGATGATGATAATTGTTTGTTGATTGATTGATTTATGTTGATCTTGATTATTTGATTGAATTCGAGATTTACCGGTGAATTGTTGTTGATGATACATACATGTTGCTTATGGTGCAAGAAATCGCATGCTAGGTGTTCGATCATTTGAGTGTTTAAAGCATTTGTGCTTAATTTTGAGTTTTTTGCATGATAAGTGTTTTTTGAAATGCTTAGTTGAGATCTTTGAATGAGAATTCACGGAACCTTGTGGTTTTTGAACCTTAATTGTTGCTACTTGTTGATAATGATCAAATCCGGAATCGGTGGAAATCTCGCTTTATCACTTGCACCATACTTGTTCATGTCTTGTAGCATGTCGCATGTTGACTTGTTGCTATTGTTTATATTTTCCAAAGCATGAAATGTTTATTAACAAGGTGTTTAAATTGTGCACTCATTGATATGTGAAGTCATGGTTAATCGTGAATGCTTGATCTTGCTTTCGATGCTCATACTTGCTAATTCATACTCTTGGTGCGGCACCTACGCGTCGATTGTTTGTGTATCATTTGATGTTAATTTTCATGCATGAATTGAATCTCATTCGTTGCACAAAATGAAGGATTTTGGCCCTTAAGTGCATGTTTTATCATTGCTCGCGTGACGGTCGTTTGTGGTGGTTCGTATTTCGATTGCTCGTGCGAGATTTTGTGTTTTTTCCTATTTTTGCCTAAGTAGGTCGACCTATGGCCCTAGTAGGTCCACCTATTGCCTTCATGTGACCCCCGGGTATGCGCACGCTGACCCTGTAGGTCGACGCAAGCTCTGTTCAGGTCGACGCATGCTTTCTGCAAGTCGACGCATGGTTTCTTGTAGGTCGACGCATGTTTTCTGCAGGTCGACGTATAGCCTTCTTGCCTATCTCGGGTATGCACACGCCGACCAAGTAGGTCGACGCATTTCTCTGTTCAGGTTGACGCATGCTGTCAGCAGGTCGACGCATAGTTGTGTTTTTGCTTGTTTTACTTCCTAACTTCAATCTTTCATATCTTTTGACTCGTAACTCCGATTTGCACGTTCTTTATATCGTTGGAAAGCTTGTGAAACGTGCTATCTCATGAGATGATTGGTATTGATTGATTTTAGTTTATTCATGTTTGTTTTCCCTTTGATATTTGTTTTCCATTTCGTGTTTGTATTAATCGTTCATTTTCTCTTAGCTTATAATGCAATAACGCAATTCCGATTGCGGTGTTTGTTATCTCTAACTTGTGTGATAATGTGCAAGGAATTTGGATAGTTTCCGATTGATGCTTATTGCTTGGGTGTTTCGCTTTACTTGCGGGACACAATTCTCTTATCTCGTGTTCTCATCCTGGAAACACATCCCTATTACTTTATATCTGCTTGTTTGGTTTGCTTGTTCCTCTTGCACGTGTATTGTGATTATGCTCGACGCGTATGTCGACCTTTGTGTGCTTTCATGGCTAATCGGTGTGCTGACTATTTGCTTTTGCTTTGCTCGCTCGCTCGCGGGATCCTTTGTTTCCTTGCTTTTCTTTGCTACAGTTTACGGATTGTCATCCGTTTGGTATTGATTCCGTTTCATTTTATTTTTCCCGCACTCTATCGCTTTTCGGATCATCCTTTAAAATGAGAAGTAGGATTTAGACATGCATCTGGCCAAGCCCTCGAAAGAGGCTCTGTTTTTGTTGGTGTGTTTATATTTGTGCTTTGCAGCAGGGAGTCACGGTGTAATAAATCCTATATGGCACTCCGTTAAGTCCTCATGGAAGGCACGCGGAAAGGGTTAGTAATCAACCCCCGCCTAGTTTCATCGAGTCCGTTTGGTATGCGCACGCTACGTGTTGCTCGCTTCTGAACCAGCACGAGATCTTGTTATCGAGTATGTCAGGAAAATGGTTCATGTAGTCGAACCCCCGCCTTTCCTATAGCTCGCATCGCTCGACGTTGATGCTCGGTATACGCACACACCGTTTTCCTTTACGATCCGTGACAACTTGGTTGTTGAGAGGAACTCGCTCCTCTTGTCTATGCCCCGATCATTTTCGCGAGGTCTGATGCTTGGTTGACTTGGGTTGAGTTGCTCCCCTTGGCTATTACGGGACCGCCTTTCTACCATTCGGCCAGTGCCGTTGGTTTGTTTGCTTTACGAGCAGAGCTCGTTTGTGTGTATACTTGTTTGCATTCGCTTCTCCCCGTAGGCTGATAGTTTAGTTTAGTCTGGTACCCTTTGTATGCTAACATTAGGTAGCAAGCTTTCCCCCTTAGTTTAGGTCTTCCTCATGCATCTTTTAAAACACAAACCACACTATTTGATCGAGCAGCGGAGTGTGAATGTAACTCGTTCACCTAAAAAACATAAAACAAATAGAAACTAGTTAGCCGAGCTACGGTACCTCTGATTCCGCAAAACGGATACGTAGGCAGCGGGGTAGGGCCCGTGCGAGTATAACTCTTTCTTTTCCCTACATTTTGCATGCATTTTAGTCCAGATTAGCGCAGTTTGCTTGCACACCCATAGTTTTAGACACAGGCGTGGATACCATCGAGTACGATGGGCGCGTGGGGTGCTAATACCTTCCCCTCGCGTAACCGACTCCCTTACCCTTTTTCTCTGGTCGTGAGACCGTTGTTTTGTTTTGTTTTGTGGTTTGCTAGCATTCCCTTCCTTTTCAGGGTAAATATGTTAGTGGCGATTCTGTTAATTTTCGCGGTAGCGACATTCGCGTGTAAAGTTCCCTATGCGCCGTCAACTCCGAAATAAGTGTTTCGCGCACAAGAGTGTGATTCTCCTCTTCTTTACAAAGTAATCTGGATACGGCCTGAAATCTGCAATTACCATCACCCTCACATCTACGACTCTTTTATTGTGTTTGTACATAAAAAAGCGGCATTTCATCAATGTGGATAATTGATGGTGGGATTGGTGGTTTTTTAATAAGAGGTGTACAGTGTGGTTTGGAGATGCGAGCTCTCTTAAAAATAATTTTTTGTGATTTAGTGGTTAGAAAATCCGGGAAATGTTGTAGCGGGGAAAATCTGACATCGAAGCCATGGGATTGACTCGAATCAATATTCCGTTTTTTGAAATCGCCACCGCGCTTTATTTTTTCAAAGGAAAAGGGAAAAGAACGAAAAACCCAAAGTTTTGTTTTAAAAAAACAAGAAAGAGAACTCAGGTTCGGGTGTTGATTATATGAGGGGAAGGTTTAAAGCACCCCTCATATCCGTGGTACTCCACGGGAACCTTTTTGAAAATCTGTGTTGTGTGTGCTAAAAAAGAGTTTGTTTTATTTTCAAAATAAGCTCGGCAAAGCGTTAAGCTTTGGGCCTACATACCTCCTCGGTGCAATGGAGAAGTCAGAGCTAATGTAGTTCCGCTTTTGGGAAAAACGTTTTAAAAACGAATAAACACTTTGGTGTCGTTAGAGAGAAATACTCAGCCATTGATCTTGAGCATGAGAACAAACAAGTTCTTTGCATCGCAAATGAAAGAAGGGCTCCAACTCGGATAAAATCAACGAGTATGCCACTAGCTCTCTCACGCGGAAAAGATCTCGTTATTATCAATCAATTTCAAAATCGTGGGGTATAACCACTCGTTTCGACAGTTAACGGTGTCTAAACTTTTGAAGAAAAGCCACTAAGGGCGAAAGATATTTTTTGAAAAAAAAGGTTTTGAAAAGGTTTGCAAACATAAGAATGTTTTTGAAAAAGGGAGAAGATTTTGAAAATTTAAGAAGTTGGAGGAGATGAAGAGGCTAACCTAGTGCATAAAATAAAAGCTAAGGAAAGAAACGGTCTAACCAAATAAGAAGCCAACACTCGACATTAAGAGCCAAGGTAGTTTTCCCATCCTTTGGATTTATCAATACCAACACATTAACACTTGGGGATCCAGATGAACTTATTGTTTTAGCACCACTTTGCATTAAGCACATTAATATTCTGACGAAAATCGGGCAGAGTAACGGCTGTTTTCGGGTAAAATCCTTATTTCAATGCCTTGGAATTAACCATCAAGGGCTTTCAAGGAAATACCTGCACACAAAAACATACAACAGCACAATGCCAGACAGACAGAACAATCACAGGATAATAATAGAATGAGTCCAGAGGTACTAGGTCCATAAGTCCGAATCTCCAAATTGCTAAGGATAGTAACCGATAGTCCAAAGAGAGCCTTATGTATTTTTTAGATTTTGGTTATTTATTAGTGTTTTAGCAAGAAAAATAGAGTATGGTCCAAGTGGACAAAAGAAAAATGACGGAAAGTAAATATGATGAAATGATAAAATAAAGCGATAAAACGAGAAATATAAAGAGCGGTAATATAAAGAGCGGTATAGTAAAGGTGCGGAAATTAAAGTTAGTTGTTAAATGTTAAAGATAACCATCTTGAAACTTGTCAAGTATGTTATCAAAGTTAGTAAGAGATCGATGGTGAGTGAATGATGTACTCGGATTTAAAGTCAATGGGGCTTATCAGAAGCTTGATAAAATCATAGCGACTACACGATAAAAACCTCCACAAGTCTTAAATCAACCGCATACAATTCTCTTCCATGTTTGATCTTTTTATTCGGGACACGAAATATTGCGCTATGTTAAGCAGATCGCCAAGTGATTTATGTAGAAATCACCCTACAACGAGGCCGGTCAAAACTTTATGTGCTAATGCATGCGAGAAGAACGATATGTAGATCGCCTTCCGAAAGCAATACCGCACGAAAAGAAAATAGGTAACGATCTAGTCTTTACTAAGAATCCATAAGAATTCTCAAAGTATTAAGACTTTCATTGATCAAAAGAAAAAAAAAGGAGAAGGAGAAGATAAAATGCATAAAGATAATCAACTCACACTATCATTAATATCATTCATCTAATATTATGGATTTGGTTCTTTCAAACCTATCAACATCCTAGATCCAATGATATTAATGAAATGGAGGAATAAGAATAAAATTCACAAAAGATAATCACAAGAATGAAAACAAATTGATCTAGTCTTTATCAAGAATTCATAGAATTCTCAAGATGTCAAGACTTTCATCGATCAAAAGAAAACAAGATGAAAAAGATAAGAATAGAAACAAATTGATCTAGTCTTTATCCAGAATCCATAGAATTCTCAAGATGTTAAGACTTTCATCGATCAAAAGAAAACAAGATGAAAAAGATAAGAATAGAAACAAATTGATCTAGTCTTTATCAAGAATCCATAGAATTCTCAAGATATTAAGACTTTCATCGATCAAAAGAAAGATAAGATGAAAATAAGAATGAAAATATAAAAGATAATCAACTCACACTATCATTAATATCATTCATCTAATATTATGGATTAGGTCATTTCAAACCTATCAACATCCTAGATCCAATGATATTAATGAAGTGGAGGAAGTAGGAAGCCAAAACAAGCATAAAAGAGGCAAAAAACCACATTCTGCCAGCAGGAAATCGATTTCATGCAGAGGGAAATCGATTTCCATAGTGCAGTTTTCAAAAAAAACAAGTTACGTTCAGCAGGAAATCGATTTCAGCCTTAAGGAAATCGATTTCCTCAGTGCAAAATCCAGCAAAAACAGCATTTAGAGGCATAAAACTTGACTTGAACAAACATACAAACACCTTATGATCACACATCAATTGGAGCACGAATTTTCCATCAAATCAACAACAAATAGCACCAATATAGCATCAAAGATGCATTGAACACAAACCACAAAGGATCTACATCATGATACACAAAAAGGATGAAGAAAATTTACCAAATCTTGCACAAACTTGGATCTACTTCAAGAATCACCAACACAAATCTTGATCTCTCAACAATTGAAGAAAAAAGAGTGAAATGGATGGTGGTTTAGCTCAAAGTTTGTGAGGTTCAAGATGTGACTCACAAACTTTATGAAAGAAAAAGAGCTTTGGTGAATTTGGTAGGGATGAGGAGAGAAATTGCAAGGGATTTGTTGGCTCTCAAAGCTTGAGAAATGAGAGAGTAGTGGGCTCTATTTATAGAATTGGAGCAAGAGTAGTGGCAATTTGGTCATTTTGTGTTTGGTAATTAGCTTGTGTTTAATTGATGATTAAAGTGGTGTTTAAATGGTAAGAAATGGTAAAATGAGGTTAAAATGGGATTAATGAAGGAATTAATTTTGATGAGGTGGAAAATTGGTAAAGTGATCAAAGAAAAAGGTGCCAAAATGATGTCAAGCTTCCCTCCTTATATTTTTTGAATTTTGCCTGAAGGAAATCGATTTACCCAGGAGGGAAATCGATTTCACTCTGTTCCAGAAGAGAAATTGGCGCAAAAATACACTAGGGAAATCGATTTACCCAGGAGGGAAATCGATTTCATGCTGTCCAGAATGTGATTTTGGTGAAGATTGCTGCAGGGAAATCGATTTACCCAGTAGGGAAATCGATTTCATCAGTCAAAAATGTGAAAAATGCCTTGTTTATTGCATGTCTTGGCTTGGTACCTACAAAACAAAAGCCTACAAAGAAACAAAGCAATATTTTTGGTATTTGGGTTAGTATAACATGCATACAAGATAAACAATCATTGGTGCTTGATGGTCCCTCTTATTGATGAGGTGAGTGCAACACCATAAACAAAACTTTCAATTGAAGCTCTTGATTAGTGATTGAGATATGAATGATATAGGATCTTAGGGTCAAAAATTGGGGTATGACAGATGCCCCTATTTAAGTTTCTTCGATTTGGAGATACGATGATTGGAAATCTTCGTTTTTGACAAAAATCGAAGAGACTTAAATATATAAAACACAATTTTTGATCCTAAGATGCAATGCAATGTTAATGAATGCATGTGATGATAATGATAACACTGGGGAGTATCAGGTGATCCACTGGGGAAAACAACTGTCTTGATACAACTCCGCTGGGGAAACAAATGTCTTGCAAGTAGGAACTCCTCTGGGGAAGGCAAGACTTTGTTGGAGACGGAACTTTAGTGGGAAAAGAAATTTCTCTGGGGAAAACACTTCGCGTCAAAGAGGTTATAGCATCCTCTTTCACTGGGGATGAGAAAAGGGGTCATCCTCTTTCACTGGGGATGAGAAAGTATGCATCTGAATATCCATCATCTGTTAACAGAAATCAGATCATCGTACCACTGATGAAGAGATGTACCGCCGTACCACTGACGATAACACATACCAACGTTCCAATGAAGGCATGAAAGAGATATATACCACCGTACCACTGATGATATAAGGAGATGTAATTCATCGACGTACCACTGACGATGAAAGAGATGTACCGCCGTACCACTGACGATAACACATACCAACGTTCCACTGGAGGCATGAAAGAGATATATACCACCGTACCACTGATGATATAAGGAGATGTAATTCATCGACGTACCACTGACGATGAAAGAGATGTACCGCCGTACCACTGACGATAACACATACCAACGTTCCACTGGAGGCATGAAAGAGATATATACCACCGTACCACTGATGATATAAGGAGATGTAATTCATCGACGTACCACTGACGATGAAAGAGATGTACCGCCGTACCACTGACGATAACACATACCAACGTTCCACTGGAGGCATGAAAGAGATATATACCACCGTACCACTGATGATATAAGGAGATGTAATTCATCGACGTACCACTGACGATGAAAGAGATGTACCGCCGTACCACTGACGATAACACATACCAACGTTCCACTGGAGGCATGAAAGAGATATATACCACCGTACCACTGATGATATAAGGAGATGTAATTCATCGACGTACCACTGACGATGAAAGAGATGTACCGCCGTACCACTGACGATAACACATACCAACGTTCCACTGGAGGCATGAAAGAGATATATACCACCGTACCACTGATGATATAAGGAGATGTAATTCATCGACGTACCACTGACGATGAAAGAGATGTACCGCCGTACCACTGACGATAACACATACCAACGTTCCACTGGAGGCATGAAAGAGATATATACCACCGTACCACTGATGATATAAGGAGATGTAATTCATCGACGTACCACTGACGATGAAAGAGATGTACCGCCGTACCACTGACGATAACACATACCAACGTTCCACTGGAGGCATGAAAGAGATATATACCACCGTACCACTGATGATATAAGGAGATGTAATTCATCGACGTACCACTGACGATGAAAGAGATGTACCGCCGTACCACTGACGATAACACATACCAACGTTCCACTGGAGGCATGAAAGAGATATATACCACCGTACCACTGATGATATAAGGAGATGATTCATCGACATACCACTGACGATGAAAGAGATGTACCGCCGTACCACTGACGATAACACATACCAACGTTCCACTGAAGGCATGAAAGAGATATATACCACCGTACCACTGATGATATAAGGAGATAATTCATCGACGTACCACTGACGATGAAAGAGATGATGTTCAAAGATGACATAATCAAGCATGTCCCAAATTGAACATCATAGCAGAAACTGCTATCAATCTTTTGAAGGCTAGGGAATATTGAAGTTGAGAGAACACAGTAACTGAGTTCTAAACCATATTCGAACCAGGCCAAAGGTGCATTGAGTGGAATACATTCTTCTGCATCAACATATTCATTCCTTGTAATGCACTCATGAATCAAAGTAAAAATTCTTTTATAATTTTCAAAAGGATTTTGCTGAAATCAATTTTCTTTTTTGTTTCAAAAATTATTATCAACAATAAATGACATTTTGAAGATATGAAAGAAATAAGATTGCCAAATGAAAGGTAAAGGCTCAAACTTTCTTAATAGAATGGTAGCCTGCAAAAGGCAAGACCCCATGGATTATTACAAAGTTTGGAAAGTGGTAATTTTGTGGAAAAGGTACATTGAAATGTAATGACCCCATCCTCTCTCTCAACTGGGAATTCCTGAGCAAAAGCTTCCGTTGAAAAGTGTCGAACTTCTTCATGATAAACAGATGACTGCTGATGATCAAGTCTTGTCTGATGTAGTTACTTGCCATGAATCCCTAACTTTTGCCTGGACCGCCCTTTCGGGTTTTCAGTCCACCGGGTATTTTATTCTGTTTATGTCTCTAATTTTTGCCTGGACCGCCCTTTCGGGTTTTCAATCCACCGAGACGCTCTTTTTTGCCTAAGCCGCCCTTTCAGGTTTTCGACTTAGCGAGCTGTTCTTTTATTATTTAGGCGAAGTATTTCTTGACTACATCAGCATTCACGGGACGCGGGAGCTCCTCTCCATCCATAGTTGCAAGAATTAATGCACCGCCAGAGAAGGCTTTCTTAACAACATATGGTCCTTCAAAATTAGGAGTCCACTTGCCCCTTGAATTGGAGGTGAAAGACAAGATCCTTTTGAGCACGAGGTCGCCTTCTCTGAATACACGAGGTCGAACCTTCTTATCAAATGCTTTCTTCATTCTTTTCTGATATAACTGACCATGGCATAAAGCCGTCATTCTCTTTTCTTCTATCAAATTCAATTGATCAAACCTGCTCTGACACCATTCAGCCTCAGATAACTTGGTTTCCATTAAAATTCTCAACGATGGAATCTCAACCTCGACGGGGAGCACTGCTTCCATACCATAAACCAAAGAAAAGGGAGTTGCCCCTGTTGAAGTACGAACAGATGTACGGTACCCATGCAAAGCAAATGGGAGCATCTCATGCCAGTCCTTGTACGTGACAACCATCTTTTGCACAATTTTCTTAATGTTCTTATTTGCTGCTTCAACAGCTCCATTCATCTTTGGCCTATAAGGCGAAGAGTTGTGATGTTCAATTTTGAAGCTTTCACATAGTTCTCTCATCATGCTATTGTTCAGATTCGAGCCATTATCAGTAATGATCTTGCTCGGTACACCATATCTGCAGATGATGTTGTTTTTGATAAATCTGACCACAACTTGCTTTGTTACATTAGCATATGAAGCAGCTTCTACCCACTTGGTGAAGTAATCGATTGCTACCAGGATGAATCGATGTCCATTCGAAGCCTTGGGTTCAATCATGCCAATCATATCAATGCCCCACATAGAGAAAGGCCATGGGGAAGAAATAACATTGAGAAGTGTCGGAGGCACATGAATCTTGTCAGCATACACTTGACACTTGTGACACTTTTTTACAAACTTGTAGCAATCAGATTCCATTGTCAACCAATAGTAACCTGCTCTAAGCATCTTTTTAGCCATCGAATGTCCATTGGCATGGGTACCAAAAGAACCTTCATGAATTTCATGCATCAACATGTCTGCTTCGTGTCTATCCACGCATCTGAGCAAAACCATGTCATAATTCCTTTTATACAAAACATCAGCATTGATGAAGAAACTGCCAGCCAATCTCCTCAAAGTTTTCTTGTCTTTATTTGATGCCCCAAGTGGGTACTCTTGAGTCTGGAGGAAGTGCTTAATATCGAAATACCAAGGCTTTTCATCTGTTGCTTCCTCAATTGCAAATACATGAGCAGGTCTATCAAGACGCCTGATTGTAATTTGAGGTTCCTCATTATGGAAATTCACTTTGTACATGGAAGATAACGTGGCTAATGCATCAGCCATCTGATTCTCATCTCGAGGGATGTGGTGGAATTCAACTTTGTTGAAGAATGTCAATAACCTTCTGGCATAATCTTTGTAAGGAATTAAACCAGGATGACGAGTTTCCCATTCTCCTTTAATCTGATTAATCACAAGTGCAGAATCTCCATAAACATCAAGAATCTTAATTCTCAGATTAATGGCCTCTTCAAGTCCCGTGATACAAGCTTCATACTCAGCAATATTATTCGTACAATTAAAACATATCCTTGCAGTGAAAGGAACATGCGATCCATGTGGAGTGATGATAATGGCGCCAATTCCATGGCCATGAACATTAGAAGCTCCATCAAAAATCAAACCCCATTTGGATTCAGGATCCGGCCCTTCTTCTGGCAATGGTTCATCCCAATCTTGAGATCTCAAATACATTATATCTTCATCTGGGAAGTCCATTCTGATAGATCGATGATCATCAATTGGTTGGTGAGCGAGGTACTCTGCCAACACACTTCCTTTCACAGCTTTCTGAGCTCGATATTCAATATCATATTCTGATAGCAACATTTGCCAGCGAGCAATCCTTCCAGTTAATGCAGGTTTCTCAAATACATACTTAATTGGATCCATTTTGGAGATCAATAGGGTGGTGTGGTTCAACATATACTGTCTCAGTCGGCGAGCAGCCCACACCAAAGCACAGCAAGTTTTCTCAAGCAGCGAGTATCTTGTTTCGCACTCGGTAAACTTTTTGCTAAGGTAGTATATTGCATACTCTTTTCGACCAGACTCGTCATGCTGACCCAACACACATCCCATTGAGTTTTCAAGCACTGTGAGGTACATAATCAGAGGTCTTCCCTCAACTGGAGGGAGCAAAATGGGAGGTTCAAGCAGATATTCTTTGATGTTGTCAAAAGTTTTCTGACAATCTTCATTCCACACACATCCCTGATTTTTCTTTAACAGCTTGAAGATTGGCTCACAGGTAGCAGTCATATTGGAAATGAACCTGGAGATATAATTCAGACGTCCGAGGAAACCTCTCACTTGTTTTTCAGTTTTTGGTGCTGGCATTTCCTGAATTGCTTTGACTTTATCAGGATCTACTTCAATTCCTCTCTGACTGACAACGAAACCCAATAACTTTCCAGAACGGACACCAAACGTGCATTTGTTTGGATTTAAGCGGAGACGATACTTTCTCAAACGCTGAAACAACTTTAAAAGATCTTCCATGTGCCCCTCTTCTGACCGGGATTTGGCAATCATGTCATCCACATAAACCTCAATTTCTTTGTGCATCATATCATGGATAAGAGTAGTCATGGCTCTCTGATATGTCGCACCAGCATTTTTCAACCCAAAAGGCATCACTTTGTAACAGAATGTCCCCCATGGTGTAATGAAGGTTGTCTTTTCCATGTCTTCAGGTGCCATCTTAATCTGGTTATATCCTGAAAAACCATCCATAAAGGAGAAAACTTCAAACTTTGCAGTGCTATCTACCAACATATCAATGTGAGGTAGAGGAAAATCATCTTTCGGACTGGCTTTGTTCAAATCTCTATAATCAACGCACATGCGAACTTTTCCGTCTTTCTTTGGAACAGGCACAATATTGGCAATCCATTGAGGATATACAGAAGTAACAAGGAAACCTGCATCAATCTGTTTCAAGACCTCATTCTTAATCTTTTCTGCCATATCAGGATGACTCCTTCTTAACTTTTGCTTGACAGGAGGACATTCTGGTTTCAACGGCAAACGATGCTCCACAATATCTGTGTCCAACCCAGGCATATCTTGGTAGGACCACGCAAAAATGTCAACATACTCTTTAAGAAGCTCTACCATCCTCTTCTTAACATCTTGACCAAGCAGTGCCCCAATCTTGACTTCCTTTTTATCCTCTTCAGAACCCAAGTTGATGACTTCTAACGGCTCTTTATACGGCTGAATAGTGTCTTCCTCGTGCTCAAGCAGTCGGGAAATCTCATCAGGAATACATTCATCACTTTCTTCTTCCGCCTCATACACAGGACACTCGAAGTTAGGAGAGGGCGCAGGGTCATTACTTTCAACGGTTTTATTGATTAATCTGCACAAATGATTATTATTTCAGGAAAGGAAAGATATATGCAAACATGTAATCGTGCAGATTATGGAAAATGAAAACATTTTTTAAGGTTTTTTGTGTTACCACTTTTCCAGAAAAAGCAAAAAGATAAAAAGCATTTATATGCAGAAACAAAATGACTTTTATTGATGATTTTAATGTTTAAAACAAATAGAAAACAGCCCCAACAACTTCACTTTCATCTTGGGCAGAATGAAAGGATTTTGAAAAACATAAAAGCAAATTACTTTGAGACATGAGTACACTCAGGAATGTCAATGGTGATCCAGTTCTTAATCATCTTTCTATGGGTCACAAAGCTTGGCATTTCTGGCTCTGGTTCGTCTTCAACAATAGCATCCACCTCTGGAAGAGTTGGGTGTAGAAACCCAGCACTATGAAACATATCTTGATAAGGACGAAAAGCAGACTCAGACTTCATCACAGACTTGTCTGAGGCAGAAAATCCCAGACCAGCTCTATTCCTGTTCTCTTGTAGACTCACCACTTGTCCCCAGACTCCTGAATGTCCATTCTGAACCACCAGCTGAGCATCTTTGAAGGAGGCAATGGAAGCCTCATCCTTTTTAAATTCATCATTAACAGACAGGGCTTGGAATGCAGTTCCAATGACCACTTCATCAGCTTCTATGGTACGGAACAAAGAGAGATGACTAATCAGCAAAGCTTGTTCTCCATTCACAACGACCATCTTTCCATCTTTCACAAATTTTAATTTCTGGTGAAGAGTTGAAGTAACTGCCCCAGCCTCATGGACCCACGGGCGTCCCAATAAGCAACTGTATGCAGGGAAAATGTCCATCACTTGAAAAGTAATCTTGAAGACAAATGGTCCAATACTAATAGGCAAATCAACCTCTCCGACCACTGATTTCTTCGATCCATCAAAAGCCTTGACGATCACATTGCTAAATCTCATTGGTGTGCCACCATAAGACAGCTTAGCAAGAGTGGATTTTGGCATGACATTCAGAGATGATCCAGTATCAATCAACACATTGGACATTGAGTCCTCTTTGCAACTGACAGAGATGTGCAAAGCCAAATTATGATTTCTTCCTTCCTCAGGCAAATCTTCATCACTAAAGCTCAAATTGTTACATGCAGTGATATTACTCACAACCCCATTAAACTGCTTCAAATGCAACTTGTGATCTACATAAGTGTTGTCTATTTCATCATCCAATAATTCCAAACCTATCAATGTCTGAACATCATCTTGGAGGGCAGCGCATCCCATAGGATCCTCATCACACAAAGGACAACCATCATGACTAAACTCGATCACTCCTTTTCTAACAAACCTGTCATGTATCTCTTTCAAAGATCCACGTAGAGCACAAATACTAGGCACACGACAACGTCTCAAATTATGTTCAACCATATTGACAGCAGACGCTTCATGAGTTGGTAACGGATTGTTCTTCACATTTGGACCAATATCACGGAAAGAGAGCATTCCAGAACGGACCAATCTTTGAACTTCATTCTTCAGGGCCCAACAGTTTTCCAAATCATGTCCAGGAGCATTCTGATGATAAGCACAAGTGGCATCAGCTTTGTACCACCAAGGGAGTTTCTCTGGCACAGGAGGTGGTGACCTTGGTTGAACCAACTTCTTATGAATTAGAGCAGGATACAGTTCAGTGTATGTCATAGGGATAGGATCAATATTAATCCGAGGATACGGATTCCGCCTTGCTGGTTGTTGATTAACAGGAGCTACAGGCACTGAATTCACAACAGGAGTCACTGACGCCACTTGTTGAGATTGATTCCTGAATCGACTATTCCTCCCATGAGAAACAGCATTAGCATCTGATTCTTTCTTCTTCTGGAGTGAGGAACCATACTTCTTCGCACCACCAGATGAATTGTCATTTCGAACCAAACGACCCTCTCGCACAGCTTCTTCCAATCTGACACCCATACCC
The DNA here is from genome assembly GCF_029867415.1 of Vicia villosa. NCBI lineage: Eukaryota > Viridiplantae > Streptophyta > Magnoliopsida > Fabales > Fabaceae > Vicia > Vicia villosa. The sequence goes on from NC_081185.1 coordinate 113,563,148, forward strand.
ACCATTTCGGTGAAGTCTACAGGAGCACTTGCAATCATCTTCTCATAATAAAACGGACCAAGAGTCTTCAGAAAAATCTTAGTCATTTCTTTTTCTTCCATCGGAGGAATCACTTGGGCGGCAACCTCACGCCATCTCTGAGCATATTCCTTGAAGGATTCCTTCTCTTTTTGCATCATAGCTCGCAATTGATCCCTATCAGGAGCCATGTCCACATTGTACTTGTATTGCTTCACAAACGCTTCAGCCAAGTCATTGAAAGTGCGAATATGGGTGCTATCAAGGCCCATATACCACTTAGAAGCAGCTCCAGTCAAACTATCTTGGAAATAGTGAATCAACAGACGTTGATCATCAGTGTGAGTGGACATCTTCCTTATATACATCACCAGGTGCGCCTGAGGGCAGGAATTTCCTTTGTACTTCTCAAATTCAGGCAGCTTGAACTTAGCAGGTACTTTCACATTGGGAACAAGGCAAAGATCATGCACATTCTTTCCAAACAGTTCTTTCCCACGCAAGGCTTTCATCTCTTTCTGCAGTTCTTCAAACTGATCTTGGAAACCATCCATTCTGTCATGAATCTCACTTGGAGCAGCATCATAAATGGGCTCTGGGACAAAAGGACCAGTATGAACAATAGGAGAGGTGTTGACCATAACAGGAGTCAACGGACGAGTCATTTCAGGAACAGACAAATAACCTTCAGGCATGCCCCAGGGACATCCATTAGGCATTCGTTGCTGAGTAGCACCAACAGGAATAGCAGGAATGGTTGTAGCATGTCATACCCCAAAATTTGCCCAACATATTTATTCATATTTCAAATCCATCTGACTTTCAAAGCTCAAGAACACTTCCATACAATAAAAAATGAAGGAGGTATGGCTCGCACAAGTTGGGCAAAATTCAAGAAGAACATGAAACCCTAATGGGATAATATTGGGTTTCTTGACTAATGGGCCTATGTGCTGGACTTCAAACATGATCTTGACCTAAATGAGGACCTATAAACCCACTCCCATATTTTTATAACTTTTACTTATATTTATTTGGATTTTATTTAATTAAAAAGCAAATAAATTAAATAAAAACATAAAATTATGGAACCAATTCATGTGGCTTTGTTATTAATCATTTGAAGGCCCACATAGTCACCATAAAAGAGTCCAAATTCGTGGAACTCTCATGATGAGAAATTTTGGCCAAAATAAGAAAGATTTGGTGTAAAATCTTTCTCAATTTTCCATGTCACCAAACAATCTTTTGGATCCAATTTAAAACCCTAATTCCAATCCTTATATATACATAAGGATACTCAGAACGTAAAAAGAGAAGGGAGGACACAAAAATAGGAGACGGAAACCCTAACATCAAGAAGCAACCACAAAAACTCACAAAAAGTTTCAAAACTAGGGCACATACAAAAAGTATTTTCCAGTCTTTATCAATTTGTTCCAATCATCCATTCACCCTCGGGAGGTTCTTAGGACTCGAATCAAGTCCTTACTCGAAGCCAAAGCATGTCAGAATCGCCTCATTCATCATTACGGTTGCTCATGTGTTTTCGTTTTCGAATCTTTGAATTCATGCATCATGGTTTGATTTTGTTTGTTTATAACTCCTAATATATGTCATTAGAACATGTTTGATGCATAATTCATAAGCTTTGACACAGGAAAACACACATGCCATTGTTAGGGCATGAATGTAACCAAGCTTCGGGTTCCCCTCTACAGGACGTTTTAACGGGAATAAATTCCACCATTCGATTCGCAAGGTTTTTTTAAGTGGATCTGGGTTTTCCTAATGTTCGTTTGACGCGTTTTGTTTTAGTTTTGAATTCGCAGGTTTAGCTACAAAAGATTTTGCAGAATTCGTAGCAAAATTGAAGCTGTGTTCGCAGCTATTTCGTAGCGTATTTTTATGCAGGCTGGGAGGAAGAAGACGATGGACGTGGCATGATGTTATTCGTCGGTCAAATGCTTGCGTTTCTCTCCCTTCTCCTCATTGGACAGTCAGCGGTTGTAAATCTCTCGCTGCCTCCCATTGGCTCACGCGCAATGCATAAGGGACCCACCTTTGACTTTTTGTTTGAATTTCAATATAATTTTGTTTTTTTTGTATTTATTTAATGCTGGTGATTTGTTTAACACCAACCAATTGTGATACAGATGGTCAGGGAGTCCATTAGCTGCCATAAAGTCCTCGGTTCGAGCTCTACTCCCCACGTTTTATTTTAATAAATTCTGTGTTACAATTGGTTTGCAGATCCAGCACGCATCTTCTCATGCATACTCATGTTGTACCTCCCATCATCACCATTAGATCCTCTTCAAAGCTGGATCCAACGCCCAGGATTGAGAGTGCATCTCAAAGACTTCCAGCCATATCACACCCAATCTGAGCTGAGTTTTTGTTTTTATTTTATTTTTAGTTTTAATTACATGACTTTTTTTATGTTATTTTATTTATTTATTTTATTTTCTTTCTTTTACTTATGTTATTTAAAACAAACTATTTTATAATAATAATCATTTATCTTATTTAATCAGAAATTCGATTCTTCCAAATTATTTTGTATATAATTTTAATTAATTAATTAATTGAAAATTAACAATTAATATTTAGGTTTGTTAACGTTAATGCATTTATAAACTAGGTAGGTGTTATCCACTAACGCATTTTTAGCAGTATAAATCTTTTGTGGGTCACAACAAGTTTTCTTAAATAACCCGGTTTAAGGATTAGAGTTTGTAAACCTTTAGGGTTTGTAATCAACTAGGGTTTAGATCAGTAAATGCACTAACACTTCTCTTCTTCGCACCTATTTTTCAGGTTTACCTCAAGATCTTCCGCCCACGCGCCATGGCGATCGAAAAGCTAAGTTCTAATTCTTTTTTTATTTAAATATAATTTTAATTTTAATTTTTGTCTTATAAATAAAGATAGGGTTTACTTCTACTGTTAATGAATTTCTCCTACACTCACCTTTATTTATTTTCCGTCTAATTTCTCAGAGTCAATAGAGGGTTCGAGGAAGATCAAGGCTCAAGATAAAGATAATTGAATTAATTATTCAAATTTCGTATTTTTTGCTTTTAATTTCCCCCATCCCCGCAGGTGTTTATTGTAATAGCGTAGGAAATTTTATTTCTGCCTTTATTTTATTTTAATTGCGTGGTTAGTAAAATAGGGAGTGCAAGATTATTAACTGAACCTAGATCACTAACTCATAAGATAAATGTCATGATTGTGCCACACACACACCTTTAGGGTAATTCCTCTGGTTGCCTGTTGCCTTATATTGTTGCCTTGCTGTCTTAATTATTGCCGCCTTTAAATAGTCAAGTCCCTCGATTCCGAGGATACCTAAAGCAATGTTGCCTTCAAAGTTATTGAAACTCCCTCGAGGTTGCCTTATAAAGAGTTGATTGTCCCTATTGCTAAGGTATCCTCGCATGATGCCTTAAATGACTATTATATCCTTCCCTTAGACTACCTGCCCTCTTTATGGCAAGGGACAGTCTTATGGCGAACGATACCTCGATGACCCTTCAAACATCCAATTGAAAGACTTCCTGCCCTTTATGGTATGGATAGATCCTTTCGCCTCGAAAAGCTAAAAGAACAAATTTTTAAACTTAGGGTAACTTGCTACTAATTGCTTGCTCTTTTCAAATTCAAATCAAAAATACTTTTCCGACTCAATTTCAAAAACTTTCAAAACAAGGCTATGTTTATTTACAAGCTAAAGTCCTTGAACAAAGTTTTTACTTTTTACACAATGCTCTTTTCAAACAAATCAAACAATTCAAACAAACAAAAGTGAGCTAAGCAATTAAGAGCCCATGGATAACCATGGATGCAAAGGGTGCCTTACACCTTCCCTTTGCATAACTTACCCCCCGAACTCAAAATCTTTTTAAAAGGTCTTTTCCTGTTCTTTTAGCCTTTCCTAAAATTGGATAAAATAAAAGTCGGTGGCGACTCTTGCTTACCGCGACATTTTCTAATAAAAGTCAGTTCACCGTATTACATAGCAGCAACTTCAGAAATCACAGTGGTCTGACCCTGAGCTTGGGCATTGGGAGGAGGAACCTGATTCTGATCCTGATTCTGAGCAGCCATCAATGTCTCCACCAGAGTAGTGAGACGATCCACACCAGATCTCAAAGTAACAACCTCTTCACGTAACTCACGATTCTCTTGTTCAAGACCTTCCATCTTCTTCTTGCAGTTAGCTCGAGTATTATACCGGTGAGACAGCTTGATTCTGTATGAAGAACACCGAATAAGACCTCGGGAATACTCTCGGAAGCAAGACCAAAATGCAGAATGATGCATGAAATGCAATGCAAATGATTTTTTTTGGTTTTCCAGGAACTTTTAAGACATTAATTGTAAACATTAGCAAAAAATATCATAAAACATAACAATATTCTTTCATTAGTCATGGAAAAACATACAAAAGGATTCAAAGATCCAAAATTACAAAAGAAAAAGGCTAAAAACTAGAAGGGAACACTTCGGATGAAGATCCAACTCCTCTTTGCAGCTTCCTACGGAGCTTCTCCAATTCATCTTCATAAAAGGCCTTCAAATGAGCATTCTCGACCATCAGCTTATCAGCAACTTCTTTCCATGCAACTGAATCTTCTTGTGGTCTCTTTCGCTTTTCACCATGTTGTTGAAGCAACTCTTCTTGATGACGAATCTGATCTTCCTTTTCCATCAACCAACCATCTTGGATATCAAGCATTTCATCTTTTTCTTTCAAATGTATCTTCAACTCTTTGTTTTCAAACTCCAAAGCATCTCTTTCCGCTCTCAACTTAGCCACGAGCTCTAGATGTTCTTCACTACTTTCAACAGGAGTAGTGAGAGGCAAAGATGGAACAATGGGTAGAGAAGGCTCCTCGAGTAAATAAGGCATCTGAAAAGTATGAGCTCTAGCTTGAACCCAATCAGTGTAGTCTTTGAGAGCAACACATTGTTTTGTTCCCAAATGTCTCCTCCTATCAACATGGTGCCAAGCACGCATAAACCGATTTCTCATATCCGAATTTCCATCTTGATTAAGATAGAAGATTCCTGACACAAGAATACTAGCGGGTCTCTCCTTCATAGGATAACAAAATTAACGCCTTGCAAGAATGGGGTTGTAGGTAATTCCTCCTTGTATACCAAGAAGAGGTACATTAGGGAATTCTCCACAACTATCAATAATCTCACCAATGTCATAAGCAGGATTGTACCAATGGATATTCCCATTAGTAAGAGGCATGATCTTCTGAGACCACGAGAGACCATCAGGATTGTTCAAGAAACTCTTAGCTTGAGGTAAGTGCGAAATAAACCACTTATAGAGCAAAGGAGTACAACAATTGATGAGTCCACCTTTCTTATCATTCCTATGGTGAATGGAATGGTAAGTATCCCCAAGCAAAGTAGGCACAGGATTCCCAATCATGAAAATCCGAATAGCATTAACATCGACAAAGTTGTCAATGTTGGGAAAGAGTATCAAACCATAGATGAGCAAGGCCAGAAATGTCTCAAAAGCAATCATACTTCCTTTACTAGCCAACATAGAAGCTTTTCCAATCAAGAACTTAGAAGTCAACCCCCAAATTCCTCCTTTTTTGGTCATGTTTGCTTTTACATCTGATATCTTCAAATGAAGAAGCTCTGCTATCTCATCAACCTCAGGCTCTTTCTCCAGACCACTAAACGGTATGTCATTCGTAATCGGTAAACCAATCCAATAAGAATACTCCTCCAAAGTGGGCATAAGCTGATAATCAGGAAAGGTGAAACAATGATAAACTGGGTCATAAAACTGCACAAGAGTCTCAAGAATCCCCTTTTCCACTTTAGTCTTCAAGATAGAAATCAATCTCCCATAACGGCTTTTGAAGTTGTCAAGATTAGGAACCAAAGTTGCTAGCTCTTTCAATTCCTTTGCACTTGAATTTCTGAAAGTGTACTTCTTGATGCTTCTTTTTTTGATCCATGGTACCTGTTATGTTTACAAAAAATGTCTCTAAGTTCCTTGAAAACCATTTGTGAATGTCATTTTTATGAATGCATGAATGCATGGTTTATGCATCAATCACAATCAAGAGCACACAAGATCACATCAAATCACACAAAATCACACAGTCCAGGTTCAAAGGTTCGACGTCACGAGCATGGAGCCATGGGTCTACCCATACCACAAGGAGTGATCTAGGGAAGTTTGTACCTGCCAATCGGGTTCTACAAAGGTTCCCAGAGTTTTCAATCTTCTATCGGATATTACCGGCACGCACAATTGCTCATGGGCGCCAATAATATGCCTAAAAAGACCTCGTCTGAGCGTAGTATCGCATGACAACAAGCTCAAATTGGTACTTGATCTTGTTTCTGCACTACATCCTAAAAAGGCTTAGATTGGTTAAAAGGGTTCTAGGCCATTCAGCTTCTACGGACACTCACTATTGAAAGTAATAGCGTTATCACGATGATTCGTAACAACCTCTACTACCTTCCATGAGGCCTCCACTGATTGGGGTTCCACCATATGACGCTCATGGTAAGGATTGCTCCTGACATGCGACTATTGGTCTTACCACCTCCTATCTCAAGTTACTCACCAAAGTTCGGGTTAGAACTTTATCTCATCACAGAGGAACCATCGAGCACCAAAAAGAAAAAAAAGAAAATAAACAAACAAAGCACACAATAATATATACAGATAAAAACACACAGATAAACAAAAATAGGCTTAACACACTTAAAAAAAAAAACTGGATCCCCAGTGAAGTCGCCATTTTTCTGTAGCGGGGAAAATCTGACATCGAAGCCATGGGATTGACTCGAATCAATATTCCGTTTTTTGAAATCGCCACCGCGCTTTATTTTTTCAAAGGAAAAGGGAAAAGAACGAAAAACCCAAAGTTTTGTTTTAAAAAAACAAGAAAGAGAACTCAGGTTCGGGTGTTGATTATATGAGGGGAAGGTTTAAAGCATCCCTCATATCCGTGGTACTCCACGGGAACCTTTTTGAAAATCTGTGTTGTGTGTGCTAAAAAAGAGTTTGTTTTATTTTCAAAATAAGCTCGGCAAAGTGTTAAGCTTTGGGCCTACATACCTCCTCGGTGCAATGGAGAAGTCAGAGCTAATGTAGTTCCGCTTTTGGGAAAAACGTTTTAAAAACGAATAAACACTTTGGTGTCGTTAGAGAGAAATACGCAGCCATTGATCTTGAGCATGAGAACAAACAAGTTCTTTGCATCGCAAATGAAAGAAGGGCTCCAACTCGGATAAAATCAACGAGTATGCCACTAGCTCTCTCACGCGGAAAAGATCTCGTTATTATCAATCAATTTCAAAATCGTGGGGTATAACCACTCGTTTCGACAGTTAACGGTGTCTAAACTTTTGAAGAAAAGCCACTAAGGGCGAAAGATATTTTTTGAAAAAAAAGGTTTTGAAAAGGTTTGCAAACATAAGAATGTTTTTGAAAAAGGGAGAAGATTTTGAAAATTTAAGAAGTTGGAGGAGATGAAGAGGCTAACCTAGTGCATAAAATAAAAGCTAAGGAAAGAAACGGTCTAACCAAATAAGAAGCCAACACTCGACATTAAGAGCCAAGGTAGTTTTCCCATCCTTTGGATTTATCAATACCAACACATTAACACTTGGGGATCCAGATGAACTTATTGTTTTAGCACCACTTTGCATTAAGCACATTAATATTCTGACGAAAATCGGGCAGAGTAACGGCTGTTTTCGGGTAAAATCCTTATTTCAATGCCTTGGAATTAACCATCAAGGGCTTTCAAGGAAATACCTGCACACAAAAACATACAACAGCACAATGCCAGACAGACAGAACAATCACAGGATAATAATAGAATGAGTCCAGAGGTACTAGGTCCATAAGTCCGAATCTCCAAATTGCTAAGGATAGTAACCGATAGTCCAAAGAGAGCCTTATGTATTTTTTAGATTTTGGTTATTTATTAGTGTTTTAGCAAGAAAAATAGAGTATGGTCCAAGTGGACAAAAGAAAAATGACGGAAAGTAAATATGATGAAATGATAAAATAAAGCGATAAAACGAGAAATATAAAGAGCGGTAATATAAAGAGCGGTATAGTAAAGGTGCGGAAATTAAAGTTAGTTGTTAAATGTTAAAGATAACCATCTTGAAACTTGTCAAGTATGTTATCAAAGTTAGTAAGAGATCGATGGTGAGTGAATGATGTACTCGGATTTAAAGTCAATGGGGCTTATCAGAAGCTTGATAAAATCATAGCGACTACACGATAAAAACCTCCACAAGTCTTAAATCAACCGCATACAATTCTCTTCCATGTTTGATCTTTTTTATTCGGGACACGAAATATTGCGCTATGTTAAGCAGATCGCCAAGTGATTTATGTAGAAATCACCCTACAACGAGGTCGGTCAAAACTTTATGTGCTAATGCATGCGAGAAGAACGATATGTAGATCGCCTTCCGAAAGCAATACCGCACGAAAAGAAAATAGGTAACGATCTAGTCTTTACTAAGAATCCATAAGAATTCTCAAAGTATTAAGACTTTCATCGATCAAAAGAAAAAAAGGAGAAGAAGAAGATAAAATGTATAAAGTAAAATCAACTCACACTATCATTAATATCATTCATCTAATATTATGGATTTGGTCATTTCAAACCTATCAACATCCTAGATCCAATGATATTAATGAAGTGGAGGAATAAGAATAAAATTCACAAAAGATAATCACAAGAATGAAAACAAATTGATCTAGTCTTTATCAAGAATTCATAGAATTCTCAAGATGTCAAGACTTTCATCGATCAAAAGAAAACAAGATGAAAAAGATAAGAATAGAAACAAATTGATCTAGTCTTTATCAAGAATCCATAGAATTCTCAAGATGTTAAGACTTTCATCGATCAAAAGAAAACAAGATGAAAAAGATAAGAATAGAAACAAATTGATCTAGTCTTTATCAAGAATCCATAGAATTCTCAAGATATTAAGACTTTCATCGATCAAAAGAAAGATAAGATGAAAATAAGAATGAAAACATAAAAGATAATCAACTCACACTATCATTAATATCATTCATCTAATATTATGGATTAGGTCATTTCAAACCTATCAACATCCTAGATCCAATGATATTAATGAAGTGGAGGAAGTAGGAAGCCAAAACAAGCATAAAAGAGGCAAAAAACCATATTCTGCCAGCAGGAAATCGATTTCATGCAGAGGGAAATCGATTTCCATAGTGCAGTTTTCAAAAAAAACAAGTTACGTTCAGCAGGAAATCGATTTCAGCCTTAAGGAAATCGATTTCCTCAGTGCAAAATCCAGCAAAAACAGCATTTAGAGGCATAAAACTTGACTTGAACAAACATACAAACACCTTATGATCACACATCAATTGGAGCACGAATTTTCCATCAAATCAACAACAAATAGCACCAATATAGCATCAAAGATGCATTGAACACAAACCACAAAGGATCTACATCATGATACACAAAAAGGATGAAGAAAATTTACCAAATCTTGCACAAACTTGGATCTACTTCAAGAATCACCAACACAAATCTTGATCTCTCAACAATTGAAGAAAAAAGAGTGAAATGGATGGTGGTTTAGCTCAAAGTTTGTGAGGTTCAAGATGTGACTCACAAACTTTATGAAAGAAAAAGAGCTTTGGTGAATTTGGTAGGGATGAGGAGAGAAATTGCAAGGGATTTGTTGGCTCTCAAAGCTTGAGAAATGAGAGAGTAGTGGGCTCTATTTATAGAATTGGAGCAAGAGTAGTGGCAATTTGGTCATTTTGTGTTTGGTAATTAGCTTGTGTTTAATTGATGATTAAAGTGGTGTTTAAATGGTAAGAAATGGTAAAATGAGGTTAAAATGGGATTAATGAAGGAATTAATTTTGATGAGGTGGAAAATTGGTAAAGTGATCAAAGAAAAAGGTGCCAAAATGATGTCAAGCTTCCCTCCTTATATTTTTTGAATTTTGCCTGAAGGAAATCGATTTACCCAGGAGGGAAATCGATTTCACTCTGTTCCAGAAGAGAAATTGGCGCAAAAATACACTAGGGAAATCGATTTACCCAGGAGGGAAATCGATTTCATGCTGTCCAGAATGTGATTTTGGTGAAGATTGCTGCAGGGAAATCGATTTACCCAGTAGGGAAATCGATTTCATCAGTCAAAAATGTGAAAAATGCCTTGTTCATTGCATGTCTTGGCTTGGTACCTACAAAACAAAAGCCTACAAAGAAACAAAGCAATATTTTTGGTATTTGGGTTAGTATAACATGCATACAAGATAAACAATCATTGGTGCTTGATGGTCCCTCTTATTGATGAGGTGAGTGCAACACCATAAACAAAACTTTCAATTGAAGCTCTTGATTAGTGATTGAGATATGAATGATATAGGATCTTAGGGTCAAAAATTGGGGTATGACAAATGTGTATCAACAACTTCATTATAAGATGGAGTCTACTTTGTCGAATTGTCATCTTGTGTACTTTTTTCCTTTTTAGGAGCATCTTTGTTTTTTATCGATTGTGAAGGATGTTTCATATCAGTGCTTTCTAGATATGCGATTTTCCCCAGCTGCTCTTTAACGTGCAATCTCATAGTGTCATCCGCTTTAGAAAAATTACCCATGATCACTTCCAACTCAATTACAATGGTTATACTCGATGTACCGTCATTTGTCGGACCGTAGTCATCAATTTATAGTCTTTTTCAATGAGTGTTGACCTCATCCATACATATGGAGGAATTTAGCTTCAATTTTTTAGAGGGTTTTGGTTATGGGGTGAAATGAGGAGAATGAAATAGTTCATGTAACAAGTTGGTATAATTTGAATATTTTCGGAAATATATATCCGAAAATATCACTGAATATTTAAATTTAACGTTCTAATATAAATAGAGTATTTTTGGAGATGCATTTTTAGAGATGGCATTTTGAATTTTCAAAGGTTTTTTCACCCCTATAAAATATTTTACGAACACCTGAGATGTTAGAATTTATTTGTACTAGACTTTGTTGGCACTTCAATATAGGTTGTTGTATATTTTTAATGGACTGATTATTTAAATTCAATCTTTCATGTCAACACATTTTCACTAAGCACTTAAAGGTATATTATGGCAAGGGCGATGAACCAAGTTAACAAAGCTTGAGTGGGTAATTTAAGTGTAGATGAAGTAACAAAGAAGGTTATCAAACAATTTTGGCGAACTTAACCAAACGATATGCACTTATATGTTCCCAAAATGTGTATGTATTTGCTTGTTAATGTCCAATGAATCGCGGAGAGTTATGGTGTACAAAGTATGGTCCTTTTCATTAATTTTATTTCAAGAATTTAGAAAATTTCTTTACCCACCTCCCTATGGGGGGTCACCCCCAGCGAAATTCCCAAACTACCCCTGCTTCGGAAATGAACTTCCGAAGCGCTTTTTTTTTAAAAAAATTTCCTTGATTCGGAAGTTCATCTCCGAAAACACCTCATGGGGGGTGCGTTCGGAGATGAACATCCGAAAACACCTCATGGGGGGTGAATTCGGAAGTTCATTTCCGAATTATGCAGAAACTGTGTTTTTTTTAATGTTTTTTCTTAAACGCAACCGCATTTTAATTAAACGTTACCGGCAAATAAAATAAACAATAGATAGACTGAAAACACTAATATGATAAATAAAGAAAAAAAAATACTAATATGAAAATATTATATACAAACCGAAATAAATAAAAATAGTGTGCTAAATATACAATCCAAAATCAAAAAATGAATAAACCCCACCACTACTGGGTGTGCCTAACCCGCTCACCCTGGGCCCTCCTCTGCCGCCTGTACCCCGCCGCACGGCCCGCATCAGTGACGATGATCTCCATCACGGCGACTGCCTCTGGTCCTCCCTGATGAATGACACCTCGATCCAACGCGTCCCGCCCAAGCATCTCTATCCGCTGGCAGATCGGAAGGAGATCAATGGCGTGGTCATCCTCCACCTGCCGGTTCTCCAGGATCTCCTCGTGTGCTGGCCTAGGAGCGCCGGGAACGTCGGGTCTCAAGAGAGGATGGGACACCCGGTAGAACCATGTGACGTACCCCTCCACACTGTGCCAGTCCTGGGTGACCCGCATGCGACGGTACTCCTCCGGTACCACATGATACTGCCACTCCTCCCATATGGCAGTGAGCTGCACTCTGGTCACTGTGTCAGGAGCAGCCTCGAAGGGTGACCTGGGTATGATCTGCACAAACCCAAACTGCCGCATGCACCGTCCGGGAGATACCGGACCATGATGCCGGTCCCGCATGCCAACCAGCCTGAATATAGAGCAACCCCGTCGAAGGGGACAACCTGAGCATAGTCGGCGAACGGCCTCCAGGTGACGTCGTCGTGCATCGTGCGGTCCAGGTACAGGCGGTATGGTCCCACCGCATCGTTCCCCCTCTGGAGGGCGTATCTGGCGGCCCTGGGCATGGCGTCAACGTACGCAGGATCGATGTGGAAGCCGTGGATGCGTGAGAAGTAGGAGATGATCCAGCTCTGAAACACAAATACGATAATGTATTAAAAATAAATACGAAACATAAATAAATAAATAAATACGAGAATGTGTTAAAATCAAACGTACCGTAAGCAGAGTGCAGGATCCGACCAGCTGCCTCGTCCTCCAGTTGGAGGCCTCATTCAGCTTCTGGTAGAGATATGCCAGAGTAGCTGCCCCCCAACTCCACTGGTGAACGGTATCCAGGTCCATGAAATAGCGGAGGTAGGTCACGTCGACGTACCTGGCGCTCTTGTCCACAAAGCATGCAGCGCCTACCACATGCATGTACCAGCACCGAAGAGCGCATCCGCGGTGATACTGTGTGAACAGCTCGTCACCCGCAGCCTCGGCCTCGGCAGCCGCGTCCAGATGGTACTCAAAATAAATCTTCAGTGTGGTGAACCGAATATGAGGCCCAGATGTCGTGGCGCACTCAAAGTGAGCAACCTCCTCCTCCATGCCCAGATAGAGCGTCATCCACTCGATGGCCTCGACCCTATAGATCCGGGAGTGGTCCAACAGCGGCCCCCTAATCGGCAGGTGGAGAAGACACTGCACGTCGTGCAAGGTGATCGTCATCTCCCCAACCGGCAGGTGGAAAGATGACGTCTCCTTGTGCCAGCGCTCCACAAATGCCCCCTGCATGCCGGTGCTGATGGTGGTGTACCCGGTCATGCAGAGCCCGCTAAGCCCTGAACCTCGCACGTGGTCGTTAAACCACTGAGCTGCTGGTTTAAACAGGCCGAAAATCTTCCTGGAGTGGTTCACCATTTTCAATTGCTCTCTCTCCTGTTAAAAAAAAAACAAATAAGCGAGAAATAAATGGTAAAATTATAAAAAATGGTGACAAATAAACGACTAAGTTAAAAAAAATACCTCTCCCTCCCAGATCCGCCGAGCGACGTGATCTTGGTAGTGAATCAGCAGGGAAGTGTCAAAAGGCCCTCCCGGAAAGCTATCCACCTCCTGCTCCTCCTCCTCCCCGACTGGAGGGTCAACATCCGGTATGACCTCCTCCTCCTCCTCATCCTCATCCTCCTCCTCTCGCTGGAGGGAAGAAGATACCCGAGCCAGCCTACTCCTAGAGCCTGAAGCAGATGAACTCTCCACCAAGTCCTGTGGAACGCGGACACGGCGTCCCCGTCCCTGGGTCGACGCCAGCTGCGCCGCCGCCCGCTCGCGTCTAGCCGACGCAGTATGGGACTCTCTCCCCTGTCTAATGCGTGCTGGCTGGTCTGACATGATCCTGTAAACAATCGAAATCGATTAATATGCGAGACAAATGAAAAAACAAAAAAAATGAACTTCTGGTACAGTTCGGAAGTTCATTTCCGAAAACTGGGATGGAGGTGTTTTCGGAAATGAACTTCCGAAACACCCCCACGCAGAGCTTCTTTGCAACCTCCAATGGCAGACCCAAAAACCTAAACCAAATCCATTTTTTTGCCTACTAAACATCCTAATATCAGTACTAAGCTATCTTAATGTCATTTTTTCAGATTCTAAACACCCTAATATAGTTTAATCAAATAGATCTAAAACTTGAAAAAACAATGATAAACTTACCAATTAGTGTTTAATGATGAGTTTGGTTGAGTTTGGAAGAAGAGTTTGGCTACTTCACACTTGCTTCTGCAGAAATTTCGCCTATGGAAGTGTTTGATGATGATTAGGGTAAATGATTTGGGGGAGGGGGAGAGTTCTGCTTAATCTGCAGAACGCGTTTTATTTCGGAAGTTCATTTCCGAAATTGTTGTTTCGGAAATGAACTTCCGAAATAAGACATTTTTTTCAAAAAAAAAGGCGCTTTCGGAGATGAACTTCCGAAAACACCTTTTTCATGCATTTCGGAAGTTCATTTCCGAAGTCAGGGGTATAATGGGGTTTTCACCAGAGGTGGACTAGAAGATAGGGAGGTGGCCAAAGAATTTCTCAGAATTTATTAGGGTTCAAGCAAAATCCCACTATTTCTTAAAGCTTGTCATCATAACCTTAAAGGTTTTAGGTGATAGAATTTCCTATCCTTGAAAATTTCTCTCCTATGGTTTGTTCCAATTTCTTTTTTCTTTTTGCTATCCTGATTCTAACTTTCGCTCACTCTTGTATCAATAATAAGTAATTGGACATATGTACCTTTTGTACAAACTAGTAATTTCATCCCGTGCGATGCACGGGACAAATTCTAAAAACCTATTGCATGCCATAATTTTTTTAAAGAATTTTTGTTGATTAAATAGTTGAAGTACATAGAAATAAGTGGTGGAGTAATTAATATTAAGTACTAATTAATATTAATATATTAATATTTTTTGAAAAGAGAGAAAAAATAATGTGCTTATAAATTGCTTAGGCGGAATTTTACTTAAAATTTGGTGCTTAAATGCGTATTCTATTTTAATATATTAAGAATTAATATATTAATATTTGTTGAAAAGAGAGAAAAAATAATGTGTTTAAAAATTGTTTAGGCAGAATTTTATTTAAAATTTGGCGCTTAAATGGGTATTCTATTTTAATATATTAAGAATTTGGCGCTTAAATGCGTATTATATTTTAGGGTTAATACCTATTTTCACCCCTGCCATATGAGGCTGATTTGAAAACTCCCCCTGCAAAAAAAAGTTGCAAGAATTCCCCTAACATTTGAAGATTCTCTCGTTTTAAACCCTGTAAAATTTTTGTTTTTAAAACCAACCTTGCCATTTGAAGATTCACTCATTTTAAACCTTATAATCTTGTAGATTATGTCATTTTAAACCCTCTGGTATATGACAGGAAAAGTTGGTTTTACTAAAAATAATAATTTACAGGGTTCAAAATGATAGAGTCTTTCAAGTGGCAAAGTTTGTTTTCAAAATAATTTTTTTACAGGGTTTAAAACGAGAGAATCTTCAAATGTTAGGGGAATTCTTGCAACTTTTTTTTTTTGCAGGGGTTTTTTTCAAATCAGCCCCATATGGCACGGGTGAAAATAGGTATTAACCTTATATTTTAATATATTAAGGATTGGTTTAAAATTTGATTTTTTTTTAAAATAAAATAATTATAAAAAGTAGGCAAAATAGTCATTTTGGTCCAACTATACCCTTGGGTTCAGATTGGTTCTTTAATTTTTTTCGTGTCACATTAGTCCCTTAACTTTCAAAAAGTCATTTTTGCCTAATTAGTGATGAATTTAGCGACCGTCTTTCAAAGGTTTTCCGTCGCTAATTAGACCAAAAGGACTAAAATGAAATATTTCGAAAGTTAAGGAACTAAAGTGACACGAAAAAAAATTAAGGGACCAGTCTGAACCCAAAACCATAATTAAAGGATCAAGGCTTAAATGTACTTTTGGTCCCTGTAAGTTAGCGAGTTTTTGATTTTCGTCCCTGTAAGTTATTTTTTTAGGTTTGAGTCCCTATATTTCACTTTCGCGTTCGTTTTAGTCCCTAAAATCAAAATCTGCAGGAAATTTCACAGGAAAATCCGCAGGAAACCTGCAGATTTTCCTGCGGATTTTGGCTTTAGGGACTAAACCTCAAGTAAAAAGTAAGATATAGGGACTCAAACCAAAAAAAAAGTTACGGGGACGAAAATCAAAAACTCGCTAACTTACAGGGACCAAAAGTGCATTTAAGCCAAGAATCAAAATGAGTATTTTGCCTAAAAAATAACGTGCAGTTGAATAATAGTATTTGATTAAACAAAAATGCCAATATCCAACTAAGTTCAAGGTTACTAGAGTATTTTTTTTATTATTTTCTTTATTCACACAATTAGTTATTTATTTATTTATTAAATTCCATCGTTTAACCTCTTATTTCTAAATAGTTACCATTTTCTCCAATTTCTATTATTTTTCTAATTTATTTTAATAAATTCTATTTTATTTTACTAAACCCTCGATAATAACATAAATAAAATCACAAACACACCAAAAATTCAAATAAATTATAAGAAAATCCTAATAAAATCCCAATAAACAAAAAGTATGGGGTGTTACATTGACTATTCGATGAAAGATGGTTACCATGCCATTTTTATTTTTGAAGGTCAAGTTAATCCTGAACTAACGTGTGAGATCATTTGGAACAAAATCATGACGTTTAAAGCATTCATGTTCACGTGGAAGCTAATCAAAAATAGGATATTACTAAAGACAAGCTAGCGGGTGAAACAACCAGATCGACATCATCAAATGAAATTAATGAAGTCGTCATCGATTGTTTATTTATCCCAAGAGAAAGGGAAATGAAAACATCGAGTAAAACCTACAGGAGAAAACAAACAAACAAAGGTCTTACGACCAAGAGAAAGGGTAAGGGTGTCGGTTACACAAGGGGAAGGGGTTAGCACTCTTCACTGTAACACCCTTCTAAATACCCCGAAAAACATAGTACAAAATAAGAGTTAAACATGAATTCAAGGGCGTCACAATTTAAAACAATTATACATTCCAGGTGTAATCATGCTCTACTGAGAAAACAACATATAATTAATTCAAACTCATGTTTTATCACAGCGGAAAATCAATAATATTTGGATACTCCATGAAACACCATTCATTCATAAGGATCTAAGCCTTTTTATTCCAACAAAAGAGAATTATCCAAACCAAATAATAAAGAAATAAAATAGTATGATAACTCTAAAAATATGCATTCCCAGTGTTACAAGTATTCAGAGCATGACACCAACACCTATTTATTAGACTAAACGATAACTTCCTTAAAAGCCATCCTCACCAAATATCTAAGTCACTTAGCTTCAATCTGAAAAATAAGAGTAAGGGTGAGAATACATCATAAATTAAATAGCATTATAAATCGTCAGATATATCATTCATAAGCAATTATCCACCCTACTTAGCATATTCAGATTAATCAATTCATACAAATCACAAGCACAAGTCAAAATTATACAAAGACTATGAAGACTCTTATGCATGTGGTACCAACGACAAGTGAACCATGTCACCAACACCGATCCCTCAATTGGATACAGTCTCATCGATTCGTCTGCGTCACCAGAACAGAATCCAGTCTCACCTCCCATATCCCGGGCTTGGCTATTGACAATACACACCCGATTCCACACAATGGGAACCTGTGTCACCAAGATGCATATGCATGAAAACCACCAAGCATGCAACATCATTCATCAAAATAATACACACCCGATTCTACATAATAGGAACCAACGTCACCAAGATGCATATGCATGCAAACCACCAAGCATGCAACATCATTCATCAAAACACATGATAACAACATTTACCATGAATAACATCCGTTTGCATAACAAGCAGAAGCAATCACATTATAATAACACACACCATTGCATATATTCAATTATGCAAACAACAAACCATTGCACATCATCAATTATGAAAAACAAGAATAAACTACATTTGGAGAAATTGATAATTTTCAAAATAAAATCAAGTTATTGTTGTTTTCTTTATTTCATATGGTAGAGTATTTAATTTAAGAAACAACGTCTAAGACGACGTCTAAACTGGACTTACGGTTTGAAAGTTAGAAGCTTTTAAATTTAAGTGAAATTTAGGAAAATATGTGGAACCCGGTTCCTCCCCGTGTGGGAACCGGTTCCTGCTGAACAAAATCACCTCGTTTTGGTTTTTTACTATGGGAACTCGGTTCCTCCCACCTGGGAACTGGTTCCTGACGCTGCTGTAGCAGAAAAACTCCAATTTTATGACTTTTCTTCATTCCTACCTTCACTATCAACACCAAATACGAACCCACACATTATAGTGACCAATTTTCAACAATTTTCATGATTCTAACACAACAACAATGCAATATAACATCCATCAATTATAACAAACCAATTGCATCATATTCATCAAATTGGGCATGTCAGTGTCAGAATCTCATAAACCCTAACATCCTAAATAGAGGTTCAACTCTTAATCTATTCTACCATCATCAAAACTATAATACTATTTAATAAAGAATAGTCACCCCTTACCTTGATGGAGATTCTTGAATTCTCTTCCCTTGAATTCTGCAGCAATCCTTCCAGAGCCCCCTAGCCTTCTTTAGTTTTCCCCTTCAGAGCTCTTCTTACCAAAAATACGTGAAATCAGAATAGTGAAATAATTTTTCACTTTTTATTCTTATTAGACCCTTACTAATGATTTCTCAATTATAGCCTCACTTATCCCTTCACAATTATCACATTATCCTTAAGACCCTTTTTATGTTATTCCAACCTTATCCTCACTTATTCCTCCCTATTTTACCAACTTGCCTTTAAAATCTCTACTCACCCTTATTTTAAATAATAATAATAATCTAAATAATGCAATCTATATTATTATTATTATTATTATTATTATTATTATTATTATAAATCCCACAAAATATAATTAAAATTATTTAAATCTAAATAATCTCTAATTATATTTGCCTCTCACTAATACTCCACAACTTATCGTCATTCTCCACAACATATATCAATGAAACCACATAATATGTCATATAATTCATTACAATTCACCAATAATCATAAATAATTAATTAAATAATTAAATATGAATTTTGGAGTGTTACACTCACGTCCATCGTACTCGACAGGATTCGCTCTTGTTAGTCTAAATCTATGGGTGTTATCTAAAAAATATAAAGCCTAAAGCTAAAGGGAAATGTACGAAAAAGGAAGAGAAAATAAACACGGAGAAAAGAAAGAAATATATACAAGATTGTGCTCGTTCAGGTCCCACGACCTAATGCCTACGTATCCCGATTAAGGAATTAGAGCAGCCGTAGTCTGGATTACAAGTTTTGATGTGTTTTGTGTTTTTTAAAGGAACGATGTTAAATGTCGCATTCCACTGCTGCTCGATATTTGGAGACTTACACAATTGTCGTAGAAAGAAATTAACATGTTCTTAAAGAAAAAAAGAAAATTGAATTGGTTGGTGTTTTTTGATGTAGATAGTTGTGAACTAGATCCAAATGCAAGGATGCTCACTTTTCTCTACTTTTTAAGAGTCTCAATTTTTTTAGATGTTTTATGTGTTTTTGTTGGTATTTTTTAGGGAGAAATGTAGATAGTTGTGAACTAGATCCCAATGCAAGGATGCTAACCTTTCTCTACTTTGAAAAGTTATTAAGTATTTTAAAAGTTGAAAGAGAAAAAGAAGAGAAAATGGAAATGACTAAAGGGAAATTCTAAGTCCTAAAGTTATGTTTATTCTATCTAATATTTTTTGGATTTTTAATATAAGAAAATAAAAGCTAAATTAAAAACATGTTTTTATATTTTTGATATTATAAAATCTTAAAATAAAATAAAATAAAGCAATTAATAAGTGAAAATAATAATTAAACCAAACCTAATAAATAAAGGAAAGGTGCAAGTAGAAGTTGAGTGATGGCCCACGACAACTTGGCCCAAGAAAAGTAAAATCTGCCAACCCAAGGGGGTGTGGCACTGCATGGGTGATGAGAAGTAATAAAATTGCTTGGGCTTGAATAAGTCCGAATCAAGAATTTAAATAACAATAATCAACTAAAAGATGCGGTTGGTGGATCTATAGGGAGGTGCAAGATATGAAAACGAATTGGGATCTAAAAACAAGCCCATGTCACAAACCAAATAAACAATATAAACCCTAGACAACATGAAAATTGGCCGCCCCCTATACTTCTTCAATCAACTCGGTTCCATCTACCTACCCCTCTCACGACCTCGAACAAACAAAATGCTGTGACAAACCAAAAGGAAGAAGTGACTGCCATCTCAAAAGTTATTTTTGCTAGTGACCATCGTCATTATCAGAAGGTGCAATTCAAAAAGTCTCTTGGAGCCTGAATGCATAAGTGGAATTAACTGAGCCTAGGAATGGAGATCATCACGATGATGTGATGGGTACAATCAAATTGTGAGCCTTATATCCTTTGTTTCTCAAACCGTGAACCAGACCATGTTACAACCTTTAAAAGTCCTAATTGAAGCCAAATTTATTTTGAAAGCATACTACAACAAGGTTGAGTTAACCTGAATCCTAAGAGATTTACCAATCATTTGTCTTGATTCTTTGCTTTACATTTCACTTCAAATGCCATGCTTTACCTTTATCTTTGCTTTACATTTCATTCGTGTTGATTTCAAAAACTTGCATGAACTTTGCATTTAGATTAACAGTTTTAAACAAACATTTTTGCTTGTTAACAAAATTCCTCATCAAGGAATTTCAAACAGTTGAGAATTTGGTCCGTGATCTTATCAGGGGCATTTCATTTCAAGATTCAGTTCAAGATTTATCTCTCAATGCAAGCTATTCTCAGATTGGTTTATCAAAATATTTCTTTCAAGACTCATGTTGGGGCAAACACTTTCAAAGCCACAATAAAATAGTCATTTCAAGAATTACTCAAACTGAAGCTATGATCAGTTGTTCTACATCAATCAGTCAAGCTGGGGCATTTTTCTTCAAGAGAACCTACAAAAAGGATCATCATTTCAGTTTGTGAGTGTGATAGAAGAGTTTTTTTTGGAAGAGTTCCCGTTTTGAGGAATCAGATTGTCCCATTCTGCCGCACTAAAGAGTCTACTTCAGTTGCCACAAATAATTGCATTGCATTGATCCTTCATCATGCATAGAAAAATTCAACATCATGCATCGAAACAAAATTCATGCTCATTTACATTCTTCCGAAGTCCCGTTGTTATCAACATCTTACCTTGAGATCCAAGTCCAACTCACTTGGCATTTACCAAAATAGTTTTGTCTTGCATTCATCAGTACATTGGCTGATAATGTCCATTCCGTGTTATGCTCATCAGTACATCAACTGATGTTTCTCATCCTTTGTTGCTATCATCAGTACATTAACTGATGGTATTCACTTTTGTTTCCCCTCATCGGTACAGAGCGGCATGAAATAATACCTCTGCGTCTGATGGGGTGTACAAGTTGATGTAGAAAAGATGAGAACCCCAATATCTATTCTTAGAAAGTGATTTTTTTGTTTATATTTAGAGTTCTATCCTACAATGGCTGAGTGTTCTTAACGCTCATATGAATGACATCAATGCTTATCGATTCAGTGCTTATGGATTTTTTTTAGAAATCCATTATTTAAGAAGGAGGTTCGTGAGTGCTTTTAAGTTATTTGGTTGGCGAGTATCCGAGGTTCTTGATGGACTAACCTCAAATGCTAAAATTATTGGTTTTCATAACAACAACACAGTACATCCATAAGCCACAACGAACTTCTCTCTCAAAATACAAACCTCTGTATAACAGATGTATCATTGAATCTCAGTGGTGCAACGAAATCCTTCTTCCGCACGCCTCTTTAATTTTCCTTAGGGTCATTTTTTCAACCTCAAATTCTGGCAACCTCCATTCCTCCACTATTTTTATGTCACTTTGATATGTGGTGTTGGCTAGGTTTGGTGAGGTTTAGGGTTCATGTTTGGTACGGTTTTGGAAGCTTGCTTGACGTCACACGACATTTTTGTCTTCCTTCTTTTTCGACGTAATCTCTTACTCTACGATGCTGGTGTTGGTTTCAGTTTTATGAGGTTTTAGTTTGGAGTGGTTTAGGGACTCTTTTGGTGTTGATTCCTGTCAACTTTGAAATGGTTTTTGTACAGTTATGTTCTATATCATCGTCGTTGCTATCTAATACTATTGATGCTTACATGCCCATCTTCTCCAATGCAAGTTACGCCGACATTTTTACCACCAGACGTTTGTTTGGTTCCTGATCCATTTAGATTTGTAGGTCTTAAGATTTAGTTGTCTCTAGTACGTCACATGATTTTAGGTTTTTTTAGACTCTGGGTTGTCCGTGGACTATAGCTCTAGTTCAAGTTCGTTTTCTTAAAATTTTGATTAATTTAACTGAATTCAAATTTCATATATTTGTTAAATTTATTTATATAATTTATATACAAATTTAAAATATTTTGATGTTTCTTAAATTTTTCACATATATTAAAATTGTTTTGAAAGTTTGTATTAATATATTTATTTTTATAAAATATAAATTAATTTAATAATATAATATGATAAGATAAATAAATCACAAATTCCCACCTCCCTCCTTTTTTTTTCTCAAATTTTAAAACATTTTTAGAAAAGCTTCTTTATTTGCAATACAAATATTTTAATAAGAATTTTATCGACAAAATTCTTTATTTAAATTATTAGTAACATATATATATATATATATATATATATATATATATATATATATATATATATATATATATATATATATATATATATATATATATATATATATATATATATATATATATATATATATATATATATATAATAACAATAATAATTATATATTTTATGCAAAATATTCTTTTTTTCCCTTATGTTAACCTCAAGTTCATTTTGGTCTCTTAACTTTAAAAAGTGTCATATTGTCCCATAACTCTTGAAAAGGTGTCATTTTAATCTTTTTGTCATATTAACGACAGAAATAACGATCGATTTTTGAGTTTTTCCGTCGCTAATGTGACAAAAACGACTAAAATGATACCTTTTGAAGAGTTAAGGGACCAATGTGACACTTTTTAAGTTAAGAGACCAATATAACACTTTTTAAGTTAAGGGACCAAAATAAACTTCAAGATTAGTCTAAGGGAACAAAAATGATATTTCTCCTATATTTTATTGACCAAAAAATGATATTTCTCCTATATTTTATTGACCAGACAATATTTTTTCAATGATAAATAATTAAAGTAAAATACAATGGATTTTATATAATTACCAAGTTCTCTATATTGCATTAAAATTCATGTTAGACAAACATGGCTCTGTCACCTAAGTTTTTCCCCAACGATCTGGTTAGCGAGATCTTATCCGCTCTTCCCGTGAAATCTATTCTGCGATTCAGATGCGTTAGCAAGTGATGCTAGGCCCAACAGAATCAAATCCAAACCCAAATGGCTACAAGGATTCATTACAAAATAAAATGTTTATTTTATATTTTTATTATGTTTACTAGTTTTGGGTCAGCCCAATATTCTGAAATAGCCCATTAGGGTTTCAACTATCCTTGTATTTAAATGGCTTGTTGCCTTGAGAATGAGTAGAGAAAATTATTACAAACTTCTTCTTTATTGTTATTGCAAATCTATGTTTATGTTGTTCTTGTTTACCCTTAGATCTTAGATACAATAGTTGCTGAATTCTCTTTCTATCAAATTGGTGCTCTCATTTTGAACCCATGGCCCCTCCCAAACCACCAAACCCTAAAGAGATTGTTGATGAAGCTGTCCAAACAACCCATCTTCATCTTGACAATGCTATGCAAGAAACCCAAATCCAAATGGATGAGCGATTTCATAAAACACACACCGATATGGAGCAGCTGCAAACAAGAATGGACAATGAGAAACTCATTTCAGATTCGAGATATGAAAATATTATGGGTTTACTCACAAAACTAGCTGCCCAATCTGAAAAACAGCCTGCTGTCCCTATTTCCGGCGCTACTGTTCACGCCGGAACTGTTCATGCCAGTACTGTTCACTCCCCTCATGCTAGTTCCGCGGCTACTGTTCACAGCAGCACTATTCATACTGGCAGTTCTTCAGGTATGACACAGATCCCTAATTCTTTTCCTATGACTACCACCTTTACTTCAGCTATACCTAATCTACACAGCCCTTTTCCCTCTTCACCCAACTTCACACGGCCCTACACTATTTCCCCACTTTCAACTTCCCTTACCAACAGCCAGCCACTTCCCAATACACAACCCTTCCGCCCAACACCCACCAGAATGTTTCCCACACAATCTTATATGGACCCCATCTACTTTACCTCCCCATCTATTCCCACTACAATCCAACCTTTCTCGATTCCCCCATTTTCTCAATTAGCTTACCCACATCAGCAACCCACCTCTTCCCTTCCAAAATTCCGAACTCCCAAATTAGAACTAGCTATGTTCGACGGATCTAACCCACTAGAATGGTTGTTCCAAGCGGATCAATTCTTTACTTTCTACAACCTACCCACGGAGGACCGTTTGCCTATGATGTCTTTCTACATGAAAGGGGAAGCACTTGCTTGGTTCAAGTGGATGCACCAAAGCCATGAACTAAGGGACTGGTTTTCTTTTACAAGGGCATTGGAATTACGTTTCGGTCCTTCAACTTACGCCAACCATCAAGCTGAACTTTTCAAATTAAAACAAACTCACTCGGTTGTAGAATATCAAGCTCAATTCGAAAAACTAGGAAACCAAGTTGTTGGTTTATCTAGAGACGCGATTTTAAATTGTTTTATATCGGGATTAATACCGGACATCCAAAATGAGATTGCTATTTTCAAGCCTACTTCCATTTCCCAAGCTATTGGACTTGCAAAGTTGATTGAATCCAAACTTAGAGATTCAAAGCCCAAGTCCACCAAACCCTTTTTCACCCCAAGCCAAAAGCCCCCAACTCTATCTACAAGTCCTAATCCGGCCCAACTCAGCAAAACCCCTATTCCAACCCCACCACCTAAATTACCAATTCGCAAACTATCTAATGCTCAGTTGCAAGAGAGGCGTGCCCAAGGCCTATGTTTCAATTGCGATGAAAAATTCATTCCTGGCCATAAATGTACAGTGGGAAAATTCCTTTTACTCATAGAAGATGATGAGGCTGACTTAAACGAGGTGGAAGACATAACTAACCCTTTACCTACCAATCCAGATGCTAATGATACCTATTTCCAACTGTCCCCTCAGGCAGCCAACGGTTATTTTTCTCCCAAAACATTGAAATTTAATGGTTCAATCAAAGGGCTCGCAGTAGCTGTTCTAATAGATACGGGAAGCACTCATAACATCTTACAGCCACGCATTGCCCAACATCTCAAACTGCCTACTCAACCGATCCCCAATTTTTCTGTTATGGCAGGGAACGGCTCCAAGTTATCCTGTTCTGGAGTCTGCCCAAAGGTTCCTATAAAACTCCAAAACAGCTCCTTTTCTATTCCTTTTCATCTGTTACCAATCGAAGGAGCTGATGTTGTCCTCGGTATGGAATGGTTAAGAACTCTTGGGCCTATTATGGCTGATTTTTCAATTCCCAAAATATCATTCAACTACAACAGCACTGAAATCACCATAACTGGTGATAGCCAAACCATGATTTCACCTTCATCATATAATAATTTTTGCCACCTTCTCCAGACAGACTCAATTGCCTCCATCCACCTTTTACTTTGCCAAACCTCCCATGATACCCAAACTGACTTAAACCCCACCCAACAACCTTACTTGAATCTCTCCCCACAACACTGCCCAAACCAATATCCAACATCCTCCAATCCCATGCACATATTTTTTCCAAACCAAAAGGCCTACCCCCTCCAAGAGCTCATGACCATCACATTCCTATTTTACCCAATACACCCCCAGTCAACGTGAAACCATATCGCTACCCTCACTCCCAAAAAGATGCTATGACCAACCTAATCCAAGAAATGCTACATGAAGGCATTATCAAACCCAGTAACAGCCCATATTCATCCCCGGTTTTGTTGGTTCGAAAAAAAGATGGAACTTGGCGTTTTTGTGTTGACTATCGAGCACTAAATGCTGTCACTGTTCGAGACCGTTTTCCTATACCCACTATAGATGAAATCTTTGATGAACTAGGTTCGGCAACTATTTTCTCTAAGATTGATCTACATTCTGGTTACCACCAGATTAGGGTAACACCAAAGGACACTCATAAAACAGCATTCAGAACCTTTGATGGACACTATGAGTTTTTGGTTATGCCATTTGGCTTGACTAATGCTCCTAGTTCTTTTCAATCGGCAATGAACGATTTGCTTAGACCATATTTGAGAAGGTTTGTTTTAGTTTTCTTTGACGATATACTTATTTACAGTTCCTCTCTTTCTGATCATTCTGCTCATTTACAGTTGGTTTTAGAATTGCTATCATCTAACCAATTTTATGCCAAGTTATGCAAGTGTGTTTTTGCTGTTCCTAGTGTTGATTATTTAGGTCACATTATTTCGAGTGATGGTGTAACCCCAGATCCAGCCAAAATTGCAGCTATCCTAGACTGGCCGAAGCCACGCTCACTCACGACACTCAGGGGTTTTTTAGGACTCACCGGCTTTTATAGAAGATTCGTGCGTCACTACGCCACTCTCGCCGCTCCCCTCACCGATTTATTACATGGTACTAAGTTACAATGGAATCAAGAAGCTGACTCAGCTTTTACAATTCTAAAGCAAAAGATGACAGAAACTCCGGTTCTTGCTCTTCCTGATTTCTCCAAGCCCTTTGCACTTGAAACCGACGCTTCTGGCGTTGCTGTAGGAGCTGTTCTTTCACAGGAGGGCCATCCAATAGCTTTCTTCAGTAAGAAACTTTGCAACCGACTTCAAGCCTCTTCAGTCTATGTTCGTGAGATGTACGCCATCACTGAATCTGTAAAAAAGTGGAGACAGTATTTAATAGGGCGACACTTTAATATTTTCACAGATAAAAAAAGCCTAAAGAATCTCCTAGTTCAGACTATACAGACACCAGAACAACAGAAGTGGGCTGCTAAACTACAGGGATTCGAATTTGACATACACTACAAACCTGGTAAAGCCAACCAAGTTGCAGATGCTCTAAGCCGTATCAATCATGAAGATGTCGTCCTCTTGATGTCCATATCTTCACCAGTTCCTCACCTCATCAAACAGTTGAAAGAATACTACAAGTCAGACTCTTCAGCAAAACATTTTCAGGCTAAGATCTCAACAGATCCATCAACACAGAACCTATTTAAGATCAAGGAAGGACTGCTATATTTCAAAGACAGAATTTTCATACCTGAGATTCCAGGACTGGGGCACAAAATTATCACAGAGTTCCATTGCACACCCCAGGGTGGTCATTCGGGTCTCCAGCCAACATTAGCCAGGCTTTCATCTTCTTTCCTTTGGCCTGGAGTATACAAAGACATAAAGGGTTTCATAAGAACTTGTACAATATGTCAGCAGAACAAATACATGCCAACAAAGAAGCAAGGTCTCCTTCAGCCACTACCTACCCCTACTAAAGTGTGGAATGATTTAAGTATGGATTTTATAACACACTTACCTAACTCCCATGGTCATACTGTAGTATGGGTCATTTATGATAGATTGACCAAGTACTCGCACTTCATCGCACTACCTTCTAAGTTTACTGCACGAGATCTAGCCCTCCGTTTTTCAGTAGAGATCTGCCGGTTACATGGTATTCCTGAGTCCATTGTCTCCGATCGCGACCCTCTATTCCTCAGCAACTTTTGGAAGGAACTATTTCGTGCACAAGGAACCACCTTAAAATATAGCTCGGCATACCACCCTGAAACAGACGGGCAAACAGAAGTTACAAACAGATGTCTGGAAACGTACTTACGGTGTTTTACAAGCGAAAATCCGAAGAGATGGTTCAACTACTTACACTTGGCAGAGTTTTGGCATAACACGAACCTTCATTCGGCCATCAAAATGTCACCATTTGAAGCACTGTACGGCCGTCCCCCTCCGTCATTTCCCACTTTCGCAACCGGATCCACACATCTGACGGACTTAGAAGACACCCTGCATCAGAGACAAGAGCTATTACAGACCCTTCAACAAAATCTACAAAAAAGCAGAAAATACATGGAGACTCAAGGGAACAAACATCGCAAGGACTGTACCTTTCAAGAAGGTGACCTCGTTTTGCTCAAACTTCAGCCTTACCGACAGCACTCGGTCCACCGTCGCGCATCGCAGAAACTGGCTAAGCGGTATTTCGGACCTTTCAAGATTATCCAACGCATCGGGTCAGTCGCTTATCGTCTGGATCTACCGTCATCATCCAAAATACACCCAGTTTTCCACATCTCGCAACTGCGAGCTTTCTATGGCGACGAGAAAGCATCAGCTTCAACTATACCCATGGACTGTGAACCTCCTACAGATCCATTGGATGAAGGAGAGGAGGCAGTGGAGTCCATAGAGGTTTCAGAGTCAAAAAGGAACAATATTTCAGAGAAAGGAAAGAGTAGAGAGAATAGTGTTTCGGAGAAAACAAAGAGTGGGAAGAGTATTAGTTTGGAGAAAGGCACGAGTGGAGAGAGTAATAGAATCTCTGAAGTAAGTAAAGAAGATCTAGAAAGTTGTACTAATCCACTTTCTGTTCCAAAGCCTGCTACTTCACGTGACAAAAATTCATTTTCCAATGTTTCGGTGCAATCCGGGCCGTCTATTACTTTGGATTCCTTTTCCACGAAATCTGGGCCGTCCAGAAATCCAACCGTTGCCCCATGTGATATTTCAGTTCCCAAGCTCCAGCCTGCGGGCAACTCAAACACGTTTTCTCCCTTACCGACACAGCTGCCCCACATGCAATTGCCTCCTTTTACAGCTGTAAACCACTCTGCCAAGCTTTCAAATGCAAGTACTCCTAATGGGTTTTCTAACTGGGCCAGCTCCTCAAAACCTTCGGTGGATCCTCTTATCCCCAACCTTGAGGACAAGGTTTCTACTGGGCCGGATAGTATTGATGCTAGGCCCAACAGAATCAAATCCAAACCCAAATGGCTACAAGGATTCATTACAAAATAAAATGTTTATTTTATATTTTTATTATGTTTACTAGTTTTGGGTCAGCCCAATATTCTGAAATAGCCCATTAGGATTTCAACTATCCTTGTATTTAAATGGCTTGTTGCCTTGAGAATGAGTAGAGAAAATTATTACAAACTTCTTCTTTATTGTTATTGCAAATCTATGTTTATGTTGTTCTTGTTTACCCTTAGATCTTAGATACAATAGTTGCTGAATTCTCTTTCTATCAGCAAGTATTACGATAATCTCGTTTCCGATCCCAATTTTGTAAAACTTCATCTCAAGAGATCATCAGCACGAAATCCACATGTCATACTAATGGCCGATCACTACCTACATATCCCAGGTGAGTCCCCCTATGGCAGTGACGATGAATATGACGTTGATGAAGCTTTCATTCCCTATTCTTTATGCAGTTTAATCGATAATCCCTCTTTTTCCCGATCCTTGTTACTTGGTGAAAAACTTCAATTACCATTTAATTGGTTCGTGCAATGGATTGATATGTTTAAAGGGTGACTCCATCACCCGTGAGTATCATGAGTGTTGGTTTCGATTATGGAACCCGGCCACCAAGACAACTTCTCCAAAATTCGGATTCTTAGGCGCTGATGATGGCTCCTACATATTCAACTTTGGTTGCGATGATTCTTCAGGAACTTATAAGGTAGTGGTCTCACGTGACAATAAACGTGAACTAACAAGTAATGTCAGAATTCTAACTTTTGGTGATTTTGTTTGGAGAGATATTGGAAGTTTTCCTGTTGATCCTTTAAATTTGATATGTGGTGTGTATCTCAAAAGCACTATTAACTGGTTTGCCATTCAAAATAACCTTCTGTATAATTATAAGGATATTACTGCTGAACAATGTTTTATCACTTCCCTTGATTTGAGAACCGAGACTTGCAATAAGTATTTATTGCCTCGTGATTTCAAAGAGGTTCCTCCTTCAGAGCCAATTGTTAGTGTCTTAGGGGGCTATCTTTGTTTTTCTTATTGTAACGAGGAATCTTATTTTGTTATATGGAAGATGGAGAAATTTGGAGCCGAAGATTCTTGGGCTCAATTCTTTAAAATTAGTTATCACAATCTTCAAATTGATTATGACTTTAGTGACAAATATATAAAGGAAAATTTTCTATTGAGGCCGTTATTCCTTTCTAAAGACGGTGATTCATTGATACTAACAAGCAGTTTAGATCCTCAAGAGATTATTTATAGTTGGAGAGATAATAGAGTGGAGCAAATAGAAATTGATGCAAGTAGAACAGTTAATGATGATACAACTCTGTATAGTGCCAGGTGCACAGACGAGGACTATTTTGAAAGCTTAGTTTCAGTTTTATGAAAGTAAGTTCCTCTTGCATAGTTTACATGTTTGAATTTATGTTAATTTATATATGTTGTTTGTATATGTATCAATTCTGTAAATGCTTACTTTTATTATTGGTGAGGTTGATTGTATTTTTGATATATAAAGAGAGTAATATATTCCTTAATTTCATGTGTGGGATTGCAGAGAATTAGAAGGACTGCCAACAACTAAGACAATGTGGAAATTAAAAGCTTAGAAGAAGAGCAGCTAAGGCAGTGTCTGTCTAGGGAGGATGGGTTCAAAGGAATATGATTATTACTTTTTTAAGCCTTGGTGAGAAAAACACATAACTGTTATTGACTTGCACTAGTTGTAGAAGGAATTATACATTTTTAGTTATTATGTATTAATTATTGTGTTTGATATCCACAACACAATTGACACTTTCATCTATTCTTGTTAGTATTTCTAATTCACCTATGTACTAACCAGTGTTCAATTCACCGTGTTCCTCTGCTACATCAGATGAATTAATTGTGCTATGATATGAACGTACAATGGATTTATACTATTTAAAATAAAAGATAACAATGCAGTAGTTAATGAAATACGATCAACTTCCATTTTACATGGACTTCAGTATGATATGTTCCTTGTTTTTTGTTTAGGAACAAAAATGATGCAGAATAGATGAAGGAAGCAGTTTGATGCTATGAGTGGTTCAATTGCAATTTCATCTTGTGAGCTTTGATGTTCGCTATGATTCTTAAAACATTTGATAATGAGCCTTTGATAATTATTTTTTTTTGGGTCTAATTTTGCTAACACTAACTCAAATACATTTTGAGCTAATTTTGTTTGAAGCATTGACTGATACATGTGTCACCTTTCCAACCTTGATAGCCTGCAATATTAACCAATCTTATCTCTGCCTTGTGTCTGTCATCAACTAATATTTATGGTATGATCAAGTACATTGGCACTTTACACCTACGAAACACGGCACTGAGACGCTGACGGATAATCACAAGTTCCGATGTCCATTCCGAATACCGTCACGGACACGGACATTGCTTAGTGAGTTGTTGATTGTTAGGATATTATTTTGCAACTACATGGAAAAAGTACTTTGCTTAGTGAGTTGTTGATTGTTAGGCTATTGTTTTGCAGCTACCTTAGAATCATATGACTAAATTTCATAAGTAAAATTTTGTTCTTACTGGGTAGACAATTGCTAAATTAAGTTTTGATTGTCAACGAGATTATTGATCTATCAAGAAGAAGGAAAGACAAGTGTTCGTCAATAATTCAATGATTTAGTTAATTGGAACTATTTCTAACTAATGTATGCAGTAGAAAGAAACACAAGGTTGAAGTTTTCTCTTTGTTAAATGGATTGCAAGGAAGTTTTTCATTTTTGAAAATAAGTGTATGTGTCTCTCCTTTGCTAGTTTACTCATACAAACATGATTTGAAAATATTAGTCTCTTTCTCAGTCCCTGCAATGGTATCAGAACTGACATTGAATGCAGCTGCTCAAACCAATTGAATGAGCAAACTTGAAAGACTAGATAACATGTGAGCCAATTGATCATGTGTCATCTATTTTATGATCAGGATGCTTAGTAATGTACCACAAAAGAAGAAAACGAAAAACTGTCCAAATCATAACACATACACTGGAAGTTGAAATTGAGTTATTAACAAATTCGGTTACGGATTCACAAATTCAGGGAGTGAGGAAGGGAATGAGGCCACGTTTTCCATCATGCAAGCTGCAAGATTTCCTCACCTAATCTTAGTATATATAAAATTAGGATTGAGAATGTGAGTGTGAATGATTTGTGAGAAAATTCTTCTCTCTGCTCAGTGAGTTCTCTCCTATTTCTTATATTCATTCATCTCAGCTTGTAATTCTTACTCAATTCCTTCTAATTCATACACTGGAAGTTGAAATTGAGTCATTAATAATACAAATCTTTCATTTTTTCAATTGATTCATCCCTTACATTGATGCTTTCATCACATCATGTCCGATAATGCACGCTTGAAGGAAATCCATGATGAGATTAAGAACGATGTTTAACTTCATCTCAAGAAATTCATGGACGCCATGGATGTTAGAGACCGATATCATGCTTAGTGAATCGATTTACTTGAAATGGGTAACGAAGGACGCATCACTATAATCAAAATGATAGTAGAATCCCTACTACAGCGTGCAGCAGAAATCCAACATGATAAAGCAAACTCACGCAAAAATCTAGCTCCATTCCACATTAGAAGTGTGAAGCTTGGATTTCTCTGATTCGATGGTACACACGATATCGAATGGATCTTCAAAGTTGGGCAGTTCTTCCAGTATTACAACACTCCAGATGCTGATCGTTTGACAATTGTCACAGTCCATCTAGATCTGAAAGTGGCGTCCTGGTACCAGATGATGCAACGAACCAAACCTTTCCACTTATGGAAAGTGTCCGCACGTTCTATTGAGTTAGGTTTTGGCCCTTCTTGTTATGATTGTCCTCGCGTACATTATTCAAATTGACACAAAAAGCTAGTGTTGCTGAGTATTATTTGGAATTTACATCGTTACCAAACAGAGTGTCAGAGTCTATGGTGTTAGTACTGAAGCATTATTAGACTGTTTTGTTAATGGTTTACAATCTGATTTGCGTAGAGATGTTATAGCTCAAGAACCCAGTTCTATTCAAAGAGCAGTAGCTTTAGCTAAACTCTTTGAAGATAAATGCTGTAACATCCCGATTTTACTAATATTTTTATTAATTATATTAGTAATTATACTATTTGGTATTTTTAATAATTATTTTATTATTTAGTTATTATGTGATATAATAATTATTTGAAATATTTAATTGTATGTGTGTTTGTGTTATTTAGGTTAATTAAGTTGTATGAGAGATATCGTTAATTGTGCCTTAGTAGTAGAAACGTAATAGATGGATTATGGGTTAAGCCCATTAAGAGAAAAGAAATAGTAAGAGGAGAAAATTAGGGTTTTAGAGTTGGAGTCTCATAGCCTATTTTTGGGGAGAAAGGAAAAATAGAAAAGAGAAGAGAAAGAAGGGAGGAGCACTTGAGAGAAGAAGAAAATTATGGAGGAAGCCTTAATTTTCGCAGCAAGTTTCAGCATAGAGTCACCTTGGCAAATCAGGCATATCTCTCAATCCAACCGTTGGATCATTATGGTACTTGGACACAACGTTCCTGACTCATAGAGGTAAGTTCTGACCGGAGCGATTTTGATTT
The DNA here is from genome assembly GCF_029867415.1 of Vicia villosa. Taxonomy (NCBI): domain Eukaryota; kingdom Viridiplantae; phylum Streptophyta; class Magnoliopsida; order Fabales; family Fabaceae; genus Vicia; species Vicia villosa. The sequence continues at coordinate 113,596,943 of NC_081185.1, forward strand.
TGAGGGTTTTAAGTTTGTCTGATAAGCTGATTACCGAACTGGTGTTTAGGTGTGTCTCTAGTTGATGTTAGAAAGGATTTCTTTTGGAGAAAAGCTTAGAGCTATGGTGAAAAAGTCCATATTTACCAAGGTAAGGATGGAGTTCGAATTATATAACCGGGAATATGATGATTGTATGTAAGATTAGGTGTATTTAGTTATCCGAAATTAATTGAAAATTATAGAGGTAGTTCGTATATGCTAGTAGGTGATTGTAATCGGCTTGTTTTGTGAATTATGATAAGTACGTTGTGTTGTTATTTCTTTGTGATTTATGAGCGATGTGTATATTGTTGTTGTTTTATGCGAAGTTGAAGTATGTTTCAGTGACGATGTATACCTCTATTTATTGGTATAGCGACGATATAGGCTTATGCCTTTTGTGACGATGATGTTGTTGTTGTTGTATGTGTTTGTTGCATTCATATACATATGCATTTTGGCGATGGTCTGGATTGGCAAATTAGTGAGGAAGGCTTATGCCTTGATGCCTCGGTTTAACTGGCAATTAGCGATTGGGGCTGAAGCCCTGGGTACCACATGCATGGTCATAGTTGTGTCGCATTTTGAGTCGTTGTGAAGTTAATGTTGATATGAGTTGATGTTGATATATGTTGTGTTGGTTTGAGTTGCGAAATAATTATTGTAATTATTGTGATAATAGTTGTTGCTGATGGTTGTTATAATTGTTGTTATAACTTGTTGCTAGATGTTATTATAACTGTTGTTTGAAGGTGGTGATAATCTTATGATCTGATCTAATATATTAATTATCATACTTTTGTTTATATCTTTCGATATCTCACCCCTTCTGAATGATGTTTCCCTTACCGTGGGAAACTGACAGGTACTCAAGATAGCAGTGGAAGTTTTGAAGTGATTTTATGAAGTCTTTAATTGCTGTAACTGTTTTTGAAATGACGAATATGTGATACCTCAAATGAACTTGTTTGGAATTTATACTCTGATTTTCCGTATAATTTATCGGATAGATTTGGGGTGTTACAAATGCAAACCCATAACTAGAGACCAAATACCTTCAATAATCCTAACCCAATCATAACCAACATACCTCCATTATTACCAACACCAAACTCAAAACCTATAAATACCTATTCAAAAAACCAAAATGTCAAAAGAATAAGTTCAGCAGAAATGCAAATCAGAAGAGAAAAAAGGGTTGTGCTATACCTTTGAAGAGAAATGGTCATTTAGTCACAAATGTCCTAATCTAAATTTGATGATATTGCAAATAGAGGAGGATGGTAGTGATTATGAAGATGCTAATGAGAACCAAGTTATCATAGTAGAAGATAAACAACTTGAAGTGCATTTGTCCTTCAATGCTTTAAGAGGGGTAACTGGCATTGGCACAGTTAAATATAGGTCATATTGGTAAAATGGCAATTCAGATATCGGTTAATGAGGGTAGTTCAGACAATTTCTTATAACCTACTATTGCTCATTTTTTGAAACTTGACAATTTCCTATAACCTATTATTGCTCATTTTTTGAAACTTGATATAGCTCTTACACCTTTCTTTAAAGTATTAGTAGGAAATGGAAACTCACTAACTCCTGAGGTGTCCATCTCTGAACTTTGTGTAGTTGTCCAAAACCATGGCATCAATATTCTTATACATTTGTTACCCATTGTGGGGGCTGATTTGATATTAGGAGCTACATGGACAGCTACATTAGTACCATATATAGCATACTATCAGTCATTATCCATTAAAGTTTTTGATAAAGATAATTTTGTGACAGTACAAGGGGAAAGAAACCAGGTCCCACAACAAGCTCAGCTACATCACACGAAACCTTTGTACCAAACTGATGCTGTTGAAGTTTGCTTTTCCATCCATAGATATGACATTGATACAAAAAGTATCTCTCCCATTGGTTACTCCAAATATTGCCATATCATCATCACCATGTCAAGTAGGAGTCTAACCATGAGCACGCTTCTTGTTCTTTTCAAGAATAAGTTGGATATTAGGGCATATATCTCCATTGCACTTTTGCATAATTTCCTTCTGACTTGTAATCCTTTTAGTGATGAAATGATTAATACCATCTAACAAGCTTATTATTGCTTTGTCTCTATGCTCCAATATAGCACTATTAAATGCCTCGCACCAATTGTTGACTTGAAGATCACACTTAACATGTGTCTTAAAGTGTGATCTTGACCAAAATTTAGTAGGTATTTCCATAATATCTTTCCAAGCCTCAAGATTTAATGCTTTTAGCTTAATCATTGCTCTCTCCCATTCTGGTATGTAGTATCCCTAGCTGCACTCTAAAAGACCTCTTTCAAAACCAACCCTAAAAATTTCTTCTTCCAATTTCCATATAGATGCTTTACACACAACCTCTGCTCAACATGTTCACTTATGCCTTGAACATCTGGAACAAGTCCCTGATAAGATATACATAAAACAAAGTTAAAATGATAAACACTTTAGTATAGTTAGTGAATTTTTATGCATACAATAATTACCTTTTGTTGATTTGAGATAAAGGCATATGGAACATTGTTAACTGACAGCAAGTCTTCAAGGAGAAGATTTATGAACCACTCTCAAGAATCCTTAGTCTCAGCTTCTAAAATAACATATGCAATGGGAAATATTTGGTTATTCCCATCACTTCCAACAGCTTCCATCAATTTTCCACCATAGTCACCTTTCAGAAAGCATGCATCTAAACCTATTAATGGTCTACAAAATTCTGCAAATGCAACTTTACATGCTCTTAAACACACATGGATTATTTCAAATACAAGTCCATTAGTTGAATCAATACACTATAAAATAACACTGCTGTTAGGGTTTGAATTCAGAAATTCTTGTGCATAACTCCTTAGATGTGTGAACTGAGCCCTCCCAGTCCCTTGTATCAATTCCACTGCTTTTCTCTTAGCTCTATATGCCTGGTCTGTTGACAGTTTCACACCCCATTTTTCAATTGCTATAGCTATCAACCCAAATGGTTTCATGTTTGGAGTGTGTCTAAGTATGTGGACAAATTGCTTTGCCAACCATCCACTTGGATTGCCTGTTGTATGCAGTCATAGCACAAGCATGTTCATCAAATAAACTAGTGATTTGCCAAAACATATTTTCATCCCTCTTACTAAACCTCACGTAATATTTGCAACCTTCTTCACAATTGACCACCATCCTTTTTCCATCATTCTTTTTGAACTACACATTTTTTTTGTTAACCATTGCATACTCTTTCACATCATCCTTGTTGTTAAAGACCAAACCTAATTTGAAATTCAATGTCTCACTACTTTGGAAATTTAGAAAATGTTTATACTCTTGTTCATCTTCACTAGCAGGTGGAGTGTATAGTTGATCTGAATCCTCGTCCACAACATGCTCAGTTGGTACTTCTGATGTATTTGTAGGTAACACAGTACTCCAATCCAGTTCTATAGTATCATCATCAGAATCACCCACAAAGTCAACATTATCATAATCACCCTCAATATTTGTACCACCTTCAGCCATATTCTCACCCTCAACATTATTATAACCATCATCCATATTTTCACCCTCAACATTAGTAGGACCGACCCTCAACCACATTCTCAGCCTCAACATTAGTAACACCCTCATCCATATTATAAACATCAACATTAGGATCACCCTCAGTCAAATTCTCAGCCTAAACATTAGTAACACCATCATCCATATTCTTTACCTCAACATTAGGATCACCCTCAACCACATTCAGCCAAATTCCCATCCTTTCCCAACTCTTCCTCTTCTACTATATCAGGGATATCAATAGCATGCTCGACATAGACATCCACCAAATCAAATCCCTTAACATCTTTAGAAAATCTTAGTACATCCCTATCATTTTCTATAGGTGTAAGACCCCTATCAAAACTAAACCTGGGATTTACATACTAAATACACTTCAAACTTGTATATTCCCCTTCATGAATCAATTTCTCTAGCTCTATGTAAGATATATAATCAACATCCCATGTCCAATTCAATTCTGTTACATCCCCATCTAGGTACCATTTAACAGGACTGTGAACAAGTGTACCACAATGGTGAATTCTTAGCCTAACTTTCTGTTCAATAGTTGGCGTGAATAAGACAAATTTTAGGGTTAGGGTTTCAGATTAAACAATTACGGTTACACTCATTGGGACCACATATAAATCATTAGGATTAAAAAACTAAGACAATGTGGAAATTAAAAGCTTAGAAGAAGAGCAGCTAAGGCAGTGTCTGTCTAGGGAGGATGGATTCAAAGGAATGTGATTTGAATTAGTTATAATTTTAAAATTAAATTACTATATTGCAATGTTTATTATTTTTTTCGTTTATGTTTAAGCCTTGGTGAGAAAAACGCATAGCTGTTATTTGTTATTGACTTGTACTAGTTGAAGAAGGAATTCTACATTTTAAGTTATTATGTATTAATTACTGTGTTTGATATCCACAACACAATTGACACTTTCATTTATTCTTGTTAGTATTTCTAATTCACTTATGTGCGAACCCGTATTCAAGTGTGCTATCTACTTAATATAAATGTAAAGTTGTCATGATGACAACCATAGACTAAAAATCCTAGCATTTGTCTATGTGTCATCTTCACATAACCTCATGCTTATGTGTAATCCTCAAAAAATTCTACCAATTAAAAATAATTAATAATAACACTCAAATATATTCTAATTATAATTCTCAAATATATTATTTAATATTTTATAACTCTCAAGTCTATTTTAATTATAAAGTATACAAATATTGATATATTCTAATTAATTCTCAAATATATTATTTAATATTTTATAAATCTCAAGTCTATTTTAATTATAAAGTATACAAATATTAGATAAAAAAAATTTTATATGCATATATTTTTAACTTTTACATGTATGTATTTTTATTTATATTTTTAATAATATTTTATTTTTAAATTCTAAAAATTAAATATAATAATAATAAGAATTATAATTTTATTATTTAATATTTTGTACTTTACATATATTATTTTCGCAAAAAAAAGTATATATATATATATATATATATATATATATATATATATATATATATATATATATATATATATATATATATATATATAATACTTTTTTTTTTGCGAAAATAATATATGTAAAGTAAAAAATATTTTTATTCTTTTATAATATTTTTCGTTAAAAAGAAGGATTTTAATCTAACTAATTTCCTATTACAAATTTTAATTTTACTTACAATTTTATTAAATTATTTTATTTTTAAAATCAACAAGCAATATTCTTTTTTTATTGCTATTAATAGAGTTTCTAATAACGGTTTTACAATTTTTAGTTTTATTCTTTTTAATTACTGGAAAAATTAGTGTTTTGAAAATGAGGAGTTGTATGAAACGGTCTATTTAATATACATTTTAAATTATAAATTAAATCATATGGTATAAATTAAATTTAATGATTTTTATTTTCGTTATAAATTTAATTTAAATATATATGATGTAATATCCTTATTTTTATTTCAAGAGATTTAATAATAAGAATTGCATTTAGTTGAGATATAACTAAGTGGCATCTTGGTAAATAGAATCTAGTAGGGGGGTTGTTTTGGTCCTTTCATCCAGTAACAAAGGCTTAAGGGAGTGTTTGGCTAGAGACTCATTCCATTTTTGTGAACCAAAACAGAATTTGGAGAAAGAAGAAGAAGGAAGCGTGAAACAAGGAAGAAGGAAGAAGAGAACCCATATCACAACTTCAACATCGACCTTGCATGTTTAGAAGATCATCATCTCAGCTCTAATCCATCATCAAGCTACCTGTTTGCAGCTTCCTTTCTCCCCATTTTCAGGTGAGTCTCATAGATAGAGACCATGGGGAATATTTGAGGGTTTATGCTAACTTTGGGGATTAAGGGTTTGTGAGTAAATGCTTTTGATCCTCATTCTTTTGCATGTGTTAGACCTTATTGGTAGCAATAATTCGTTTACATATTGTTTCTATGTCTCATTTTCGTTTAAGAATGGATGCATGTGGAAATTTGGGGCTTGGGGACCCCAAATACGTTTCTGCATTTTTGCTGATTTTGCAGAGTTCGCTGCAGCGAACTTTCATTCGCTGTAGCGAATGATTCGCTGTAGCAAACTGTGTAGCGAATAAACCTGGGAGCTGAATTAATTCATTCGCTGTAGCGAACTTTCCTTCGCTGTAGCGAATCGGGGCTTCGCTGGGAGTTCGTTGTAGCGAACTAACCTGGATTTGAGAAAGTTTGCTTCTGTTTGAGTTCGTTGTAGCGAACAGAAGTTCGCTGTAGCGAACTAGTCTGATGCACAATTGATATTTCCCCTATTTGAGTGCAGTTTTGTTTCGTATCGGAATCGAAGGCCTCTTATGACTTGTATGATATGCTGGTGCATGTTTTAAGTGTATGAGACTATGATATAATCACTATCTTGCTTGTATGCATGTATATTCGAGAGATTCAATTGTTAATTGTGTTTGATGTGATCATTGTTATGCCCGTTCGTTCCGGTTGAACGTTCGGAGATGCCTTGCCTGTGTGGCCTGATTGTGTTGACATGTATACATATACTTGAATTAGAGTAGGCCTGGCTAATAGATGATAAATCGCTTAAGACCACGGCTTATGCTTTGTGATCTTTAGTGCGTGCCATGCTTTGTGATCTTGGATACCTTGCTTTGTGATCTGGGTATGTCTTACGCACCTGAGCTACCATTGCGATGTGCTTGTGTGGGTCTTCAAAGGCGTTCCACCATCGGTTAATAGCATCGGCATGCTTGGTATGGTGAGGTAGTGGTACCACATAGGATGCACTTCTCGGTTAACTCACCTTTAGTGATGTCACATAGATAATCACTAAGCTTTCGCCCGGTGAGCTCATGTAGTCTTGATGGCGTTTTGTACATTGTGGCGACCATATTGGCGTATGGTGAATGACGGGGCCGTGAAACCATGTAGGTAAATCACCACTGTAACTCGTCACGGATAAACCATATAGGACCCATTCGATTCACTGGCGATGTGCATGTACAAGTCTCTTGACAATAGACATGGGTGTAACTCACCGAGGGTGTGGATGTGTAGTCTATGTAGCAGGCATGTAACTTACTCTTGGATTCGTCGTACATGGGTACGGGTTGTATATTGGATGACTTGGCTTGGTGTTTGTTATTGTTACCTCATTGGATAGTTATGGGACTTCCAATGACGTTGTACCCTTGCTTGTACTTGTTCCTATCCGTGAGGATGACCCGGATTCTTGGTGAATCCGTTGATTGCATGTTCCCTGTAGAACCGAGTGAACCCGTAAGATAGGGAGGCTCACTGAGATTTAGTAATCTCACCCCATTCCAATTATTCTTTTTACAGGTGGTTCGAGGCAGGATCGTGGAAAGGGTAAGATGGCTTAGCTTCGGGTTGATGTTTCTCGGCGATATGCTCTTTTGTAGTTCATGATCTTTTGTATCTCCATCTTTTGCACTATGGATATGTATTTGTACCAGTTGGAACTTATGTATTTTTTTGGCCATGACAGTTTGGGCTTTTGTACTTGTACTTATACATTATCTATTCCGCTGCTTATGTTTTGATTTTCGAGTACCATTTTTATGCCATATACGTATATCCTAGGCAATGTATGTATGGGGTATTACAGTTGGTATCAGAGCAGGTCGATTCTCGGCTTTGCCACGAAACATCATAAGTCAGCATAATTATGCCTCATATGTGTAGTGTCGGCATGATTCCTTATGTCTTACTTATGGCATTAAGCCTGATCAACTTGATTCCGTGTGTAGGACAAACAGGAAGATGGCTGATCGACGCAGAGGTCCCGGAAGGCCCAGGACGAGGAATGTGGAGCCTGAGACTGAACCGGAGAATGCAGGCGTGCCTTGGGTGCAGATAATGCAACAGATGCAGCAACAGAATCAAATGATGATGCAAATGATGCAAGGCATGCAAGGGCAACAACCAACCGCTCCTGCTCCTACTCCTCAGGCTGCAGCAGAGCCTGACTTTCGTGCCTTCTTCCGGATGGATCCGCCAGAGTTCTTGGGTGGCTTAGATCCTGTGATTGCTCATGATTGATTGTATGCTATGGAGATGATATTCCAGGCTATTCAGTGCACAAAAGAAGAGAAGGTGATCTTTGCTGCTCAGAAAATGAAGGGACCAGCAGGTAGATGGTGGAATACGGAGTCTACGTATTTCACTAACCAAGGGATTCCAAAGGATTGGCAACATTTCAAGACAGCTTTCTTGGAGAAGTACTACCCCAACAGTGTGCGTGCTTTGAAGGAGCGTGAGTTCCAGTCCTTCAAACAAGGCAACATGTTGGTGTCTGAATACGCTGAGAAATTCGAAGACATGGCTGCCTATTCTAGACAAGCAGCTTATGCACCAGATGAGTTGTGGAAGATTGATCAGTTTCTTATGGGGCTGAATGCTGATATTGTACACAGTGTGTCTCAAAGGGAGTTCACCACCTATGCTGAGTGTTTAAGGCAATGCTATGTTGCCGAGAACACGTTGAAGAGAGTCCAAGATGAAAGAGAACAGAATAAGCCGATTCGTAGGGAACAAGTAAGGTCGGGGCAGCATTTGAGACCCCGTAATTCTCCAAAAATGAAGAAACCAGTTTATGGGGATCGCTCTAATCAGCCCCCTCAATGTGGCAAGTGCAACAGGAAGCATTATGGAAATTGCTCAACAGGTTCAAAGAAGTGTTACAAATGCGGGATGATGGGTCACTTTATGAAAGACTGTGCACCCCCGGATGTCCCAGAAAGGACTACAGGCCGTGTTTACACCTTGGACGCTAGAAAGGCCCAAGGAAACACTAATCTTGTTGCTGGTACGTGTTATGTTAATGATCAGCCCTTGTTTGTGTTAGTTGATTGTGGAGCAACACATTCTTTTATTTCTTATCCTTGTGTGCGGAGGCTTGGTTTTGAGACGAGTCTTCTTCCTAATCCTATGATTATCTCGTCGGCTACGGATGATGTAGTAAAAGCTCGGGAAATTTGTAGGGAGTGTTCTATTACCTTCAATGGTCGTAGATTCTTGATTGACCTTATCTGTCTACCGCTTAAGAAAATCGATGTAGTACTGGGTATGGACTGGTTGTCAGCTAACTCGGTGTACATTGGTTGTAAAGAGAAGGCTATCTTCATTCCTCCTGAGGAGATTGCACCAACCGATGCCATTGAACATCTTCTTGAAGGTACGATTAACATGGTCAACTACCTTTTTGCTCAAGAGGAGTCTTTCCTCTTGGTTCTTACGTCGGACTCTGAAGACAAGAAGAGTATGTTGGAGATTCCGGTCGTGTGTGAATTTTCCGATGTATTTCCTGAGGATGTTACTTCTCTTCCACCGGAAAGGGAAGTTGAATTCTCTATTGATCTTGTTCCGGGTACCGCTCCAGTTTCTATTGCCCCTTATCGAATGTCTCCTGCAGAGCTAAGGGAGTTGAAGGGCCAGTTAGAAGAGTTGTTGGCAAAACACTTTATTCGTCCTAGTGTTTCTCCATGGGGAGCCCCAGTCTTATTAGTGAAGAAGAAGGATGGTAGTATGCGTTTGTGCATTGACTATCGTCAGTTGAACAAGGTAACCATAAAGAACAAGTATCCTCTACCGCGGATTGATGACCTCCTGGATCAATTAAAAGGAGCCTGTGTATTCTCGAAGATTGACCTCAGGTCGGGATATCATCAGATTCGGGTTAAGAGTTCGGATGTATCCAAGACTGCTTTTAGGACGAGATACGGTCATTATGAGTTCTTGGTTATGCCATTCGAGGTAACCAATGCTCCTGCTGTCTTTATGGATTACATGAACCGAGTGTTCCAACCGTATTTGGATCAGTTCGTGGTAATCTTCATAGATGACATCTTGATCTACTCTCGGACTATTGAAGAGCACATGGAGCATTTGAGGATTGTGTTGTCGGTTCTTAGAGAAAAGCAGTTGTTCGCGAAGCTTAGTAAATGTGAGTTCTGGATGTCGGAAGTCAAGTTTCTTGGACACGTCATATCTGGCGGCGGTGTAGCTGTAGACCCTTCAAAGGTAGAAGCAGTGATAAATTGGGAACGACCCAAGAATGCAACTAAAGTCCGTAGTTTCCTAGGCTTGGCAGGTTACTATCGGAGGTTCATTATGGGCTTTTCCAAATTAGCATTACCTTTGACTAGACTTACAAGGAAGGAAGTTTCATTCGAATGGAATTCAGAATGTGAGAAGAGTTTTCAGAAACTCAAGGAGAAACTGACTACGGCTCCAGTGTTGGTGATCCCAGATCCAAACCGATCTTATGAAGTTTTCTGTGATGCTTCTAAGAAAGGTTTAGGTGGAGTGTTAATGCAAGATGGGCAAGTCGTAGCTTATGCATCCAGACAGTTGAGATCGCATGAAGAGAATTATCCTACTCGACCTTGAACTCGCCGCAATTGTGTTTGCACTCAAGGTGTGGCGACATTATTTGTATGGAGTTCACTTTGAGATGTTTAGTGATCACAAGAGTTTGAAGGACCTCTTTGATCAGAAGGAACTTAACATGCGTCAGAGGAGATGGATGGAGTACTTGAAGGACTTCGACTTTGATTTGAAGTACCATCCCGGTAAAGCTAATAAGGTAGCAGATGCCTTAAGTAGAAAGGAAATAAAAGTTGCAGAGCTGATGATGTTAGAATTTGGCCTTATGGAGAAGTTTAGAAATTTGGATCTGCAATTTGAATGGGCACCAACGGGTGTATTGATTAGTAACTTGTGTATTGAGAATGAGTTGAGGGAAAGGATCCGTCAAGCACAGTGGGGTGATGTGGGATTGCAGGCTAAAGCAAACCTTCCAGAATTCGTTCGTACATCTGATGGACTAATTCTTTTTGGACGGAGGATGTGTGTGCCAAATGATGCGGAGTTAAGGAGGTTAATTCTAGACAAGGCTCACAAGAGCAGATTCACCAACCATCCCGGATCTACCAAGATGTATCAAGACTTAAAAGGGAATTTTTGGTGGCCTGGTATGAAGAGAGATGTGGCTGATTATGTAAAGCAGTGCGTGATTTGCCAACAAGTGAAGATTGAGCACCAAAGGCCTGGTGGTATGTTGCAACCATTGGATATTCCGGTTTGGAAATGGGACAGCATATCTATGGACTTTATTGTGGGACTACCACGGATATTAGGTGGGCATGACTCGATATGGGTGATAGTGGACCGTTTGACTAAGTCAGCGCATTTCTTACCGGTTAAGACAACTCACAAGGTTTCTCACCTTGCGAGGCTTTTTGTAGTGGAGATTGTAAGATTGCACGGTGTACCTTCTAGCATTGTGTCAGATAGAGATCCGAAGTTCACTTCCCGATTTTGGAGAGCTTTTCATCAAGAGATGGGTACAGATCTGAATTTGAGCACTTCTAACCACCCCCAGACAGATGGACAAACAGAAAGGACTATTCAGACCATTGAGGATATGCTGAGGGCATGTATCTTGGAAATTGGTGGAAATTGGAAAGATAACTTACCTTTGATAGAATTCGCGTATAACAACAGTTATCATGCGGGTATCGGTATGGCCCCATATGAAGCCTTGTATGGGAGGAAGTGTCGATCACCGTTGTGTTGGTCTGAAGTTGGTGAGAAAGGAATTCTTGGACCGGAGATAATTCAAGAGACCACGGAGAAGGTTAAGATGATCCGAGATAAGATGAAACAAGCTCAAGATCGACAAAAGAGTTATACGGACAAACGAAGGAGACCGTTGGAGTTTGACGTAGGAGATCATGTGTTCTTGAAGGTGACTCCGAGGTTGAGGTTGAAAGGACCGTTTAAAACGCGCAAGCTTAGTCCGAGATACGTAGGACCCTATCAGATCATGAGACGGATAGGTGAAGTCGCATACCAGTTAGCGTTGCCTCCTCCACTATGCGGGCTGCATGACGTATTCCATGTGTCTCAGTTGCGGAAGTTTGTGCCGAATTCGTTTCATCCTATCCTACCAGATATGATTGAAGTAGAGCCAGATCTTTCCTTCCAACCGAATCCGTGTCGTATTTTGGAGTATGCTAGTAAGTCGTTGAGAAGCAAGGAGATACCTATTGTGAAGGTGTTGTGGGAAGAGTGGCGTCCTGACGAAGCTACTTGGGAGCTAGAATCGGAGATGCGGGAGTTGTATCCTCACCTATTCTGGTAAGTTTTCGAATTCGAGGACGAATTCAATTTAAGGGGGGGAGAATGTAATATCCTTATTTTTATTTCAAGAGATTTAATAATAAGAATTGCATTTAGTTGAGATATAACTAAGTGGCATCTTGGTAAATAGAATCTAGTAGGGGGTTGTTTTGGTCATTTCATCCAGTAACAAAGACTTAAGGGAGTGTTTGGCTAGAGACTCATTCCATTTTTGTGAACCAAAACAGGATTTGGAGAAAGAAGAAGAAGGAAACGTGAAACAAGGAAGAAGGAAGAAGAGAACCCATATCACAACTTCATCATCGACCTTGCATGTTTAGAAGATCATCATCTCATCTCTAATCCATCATCAAGTTACCTGTTTGCAGCTTCCTTTCTCCCCATTTTCAGGTGAGTCTCATAGATAGAGAACATGGGGAATATTTGAGGGTTTATGCTAACTTTGGGGATTAAGGGTTTGTGAGTAAATGCTTTTGATCCTCATTCTTTTGCATGTGTTAGACCTTATTGGTAGCAATAATTCGTTTACATATTGTTTCTATGTCTCATTTTCGTTTAAGAATGGATGCATGTGGAAATTTGGGGCTTGGGGACCCCAAATACGTTTATGCATTTTTGCTGATTTTGCAGAGTTCGCTGCAGTGAACTTTCATTCGCTGTAGCGAATGATTCGTTGTAGCGAACTGTGTAGCGAATAAACCTGGGAGCTGAATTAATTCATTCGCTGTAGCGAACTTTCCTTCGCTGTAGCGAATCGGGGCTTCGCTGGGAGTTTGCTGTAGCGAACTAACCTGGATTTGAGAAAGTTTTCTTCTGTTTGAGTTTGCTGTAGCGAACAGAAGTTCGCTGTAGCGAACTAGTCTGATGCAGAATTGATATTTCCCCTATTTGAGTGCAGTTTTGTTTCGTATCGGAATCGAAGGCCTCTTATGACTTGTATGATATGCTGGTGCATGTTTTAAGTGTATGAGACTATGATTTAATCACTATCTTGCTTGTATGCATGTATATTCGAGAGATTCAATTGTTAATTGTGTTTGATGTGATCATTGTTATTCTCGTTCGTTCCGGTTGAACGTTCGGAGATGCCTTGCCTGTGTGGCCTGATTGTGTTGACATGTATACATATACTTGAATCAGAGTAGGCCTGGCTAATAGATGATAAATCGCTTAAGACCACGACTAATGCTTTGTGATCTTTAGTGCGTGCCATGCTTTGTGATCTTGGATACCTTGCTTTATGATCTAGGTATGTCTTACGCACCTGAGCTACCATTGCGATATGCTTGTGTGGGTCTTCAAAGGCGTTCCACCAGCGGTTAATAGCATCGGCATGCTTGGTATGGTGAGGTAGTTGTACCACATAGGATGCACTTCTCGGTTAACTCACCTTTAGTGATGTCACATAGATAATCACTAAGCTTTCGCCCGGTTAGCTCCTGTAGTCTTGATGGCGTTTTGTACATTGTGGCGACCACATTGGCGTATGGTGAATGACGGGTGTAACACCCGGAATTTAATTATTTATTTAACTAAATTGTATAAGGAAATTATTTGTTGGAATTAGTCGAAGTTAGAATTATTGGCATTATTATAAGAGGCGTAATTAGAATTATGCGTTGTGTTGGGCGGATAAATTAATGATTGAGAAATTAGTCGGTTTAATCGGAGAATAATATTAGAGATAATATTACTATAATGGACTATTATTAATTTAAGTTGATTTAAGCCGTAGAGAATGATATTGAATATGTTGAGTTGGTGGTTCGGACGGTTTATTTTATAGTCGGTAGTTAGTCAGTTTGGTGGAGAGAAATAATAATAGAATTAATATTATGGATTATGAGAGTGTTTTATTTAAGTGGGCTTAGACATTGCGTTGGTGATAGTAATCATGGGGGTGTTAATTAGTAAGCCCAAATGAAGATTATAATTATAATAATAATTATAATAAAATAAAGTAAATAAGAAGAGAAGTTAGGTCTCAATAGACGTGGAGAAAGAAGAAAAGTTGGAGAAAGAGGAGAGGTGAAGAAGAGAGCCATGGCGGAAGAGAAAAGCTAGAGGAAATCCAATTTTCGCAGCAAGTTTCTGCAGTGAGACACTTTAGTAAAACAGACGTTTCTCCCAATCCAACCGTTGGACCGTCGCGGTTCTTGGACACAACGTTCCAGACTCGTAGAGGTAACTTCTGACCGGAATGATTTTCGTTTTGATGATTTTAAGTCCGTCTGACAAAGTGATTTCCGAACAAATTTTTGGTGCATCTCTGCACGTTGTTAGAAAAGATTTTCGGAGAAAAGTCGGAAGCGGCGGCATAAGCTATGGCAACCGGGAGAGTAGAGCAATCTCATATCCAAGGTAAGAGTGGGGTTCTAGCTCTATAAACGGGATTATAATGAATGATATGTGGGGGTTATGGTTGTATGATTTCCTCTGTTTTGTGTGTTGTGATTGTATTGTTGAATGTTGAAATTGATTGACGTCTGTGAATAAGGTTAAAAAAGTTCAATCAATGGTTGTGGGAAATTAACCTAGGGTTTATAATTATTATTATTGAGGAATTAGTTGTAGAAAATTGTTAGATGTTGGTGGAGTATAACTATAATATTGCTATGTTCCTGTGATGATCGAAATTGAGTTGTACTGGAATCGGAGGAAGAAAATTGAGTTTTAATTTTGTTGGAAGATGCTGTCAGCGCAGGTAAGCGCCAAGGTTTGGACGCGGCACGAACTGAAGGTTTCTGTGGTGTTCGCGGCGCAAAGAGAGATTCGCGGCGTGTGCTATACGAGTTTTAGAAATATGTTTTGATTTCTGGCTATTGATGTTTTATGTTGGTTGTTGAGATCAAGCCTTAGTAGGATTAACTTGAGAAGAATTATAATTATTATTAGTGAAGAAATTGGTTTAAATTAATTAGAATATTATACCGTTGGAATTGATTAATTTAATTAATAGAAATTATAGTGATGATTCTTAGTGATGAGATATGTAGTTAATGGATTAAGTTGTATAAAGATGGAATTGGTGTGAAGAAGAAATAGCAGTAGTAATAACGATGATATATGTAGCAGGCTGAATTAGTAGCATAATTGGAATTAATAATAGAATTAACGAATAGTAGAATTGGAATCAGAATGATAAGAATTGTTGGTAGTAGATTAATTAATAAATTGAAGAATTAGTACCTAGATGTTTAGGGGCTGTTTTGTAATGATTAAGTTGATGCAATTAATGCATGTTTAAGTTGTTGTTTTCGTTGCTGTTGTTCTGGTTGTTGTTGTTGATACGTTGATTAAGTTGCAGGTCTTATGACCAATGTTGTTTAAGTTGTTGATGATGCGTTGATTAAGTTGTAGGTCTTATGACCAAGGTTGATTAAGTTGTTTGCGGTTGTTGCATTGTAGTGTTGTGACGTTGTAGTTGCTGTTATTGTTGCATGCATACATTTGCATATTACGTTGGCCTGGATTGGCAAAATGTTTAAGTTGGCCTTGACGGCACCTGTTTAAGTTGGCCTTGATGGCACTTGTTTAAGTTGAAATGCCTCGATAACCTGGCATATGTTTAAGTTGGGAGTTCTGCTCCAATGGTACCATATGCATTTGCACAGTTGAGTCGCATTTGAAGTTGTTGTTGTTATTACGTTGTTGTTGTTATTATGTTGTTGTTGTTGTTATAAGTTGTTGTTGTTGTTATACTTGTTGCTGATAATTGTTATTATACTTGTTGTTGGTAAATAATTATTATAACTGTTGTTGTTATTTGTTATTATAACTGTTGTTTGAATAAGTATGAAGTGGTGAAGTTGTATGATCTAATCTTAATATATTATTTATCATACGCTTGTTTATATTGTTGGATATCTCACCCTTCTGTAATGATGTTACCTATTATGGGTAATTGAGCAGGTACTCAAGAATAGCTGTGGAAGTGAAGTAACTTTATGAAGTCTTTAGTTACTGTTAGTTCGAGTTGGTCTTGCTCTGATACGTAGCACTCGAGGGATGTTTATGTGTTGTTTCTAAGTTGCTGTTATTACTAGTTGTTGAATAATTATAAATTGAACGATGTTTTAGTTGAATAAAGTTGCTAACTGATCTATAAGTTGGAAGTTGTAATTATGTGGTTTTAATATTAAAAAGGTTGTTATGTTCCTATGAATAAATATGTTGTGAGTTGTTCAGCCGAATGCTATGTATCATATTAAAAGAAATACAGATTGCTTTGTTGTTTTATGTTGAAATGTGACATCCTGTTACATGTTTGAAAATTGTAGCACTCTGATTTGTAATATAAATGTCGGGTAGAAAATGGGGTGTTACAACGGGGCCGTGAAACCATGTAGGTAAATCACCGCTGTAACTCGTCACGGATAAACCATATAGGACTCATTCGATTCACTGGCGATGTGCATGTACAAGTCTCTTGACAATAGACATGGGTGTAACTCACCGAGGGCGTGGATGCGTAGTCTATGTAGCAGACATGCAACTTACTCTTGGATTCCTCGTACATGGGTACGGGTTGTATATTGGATGACTTGGCTTGGTTTTTGTTATTGTTACCTCATTGGATAGTTATGGGACTTCCAATGACGTTGTACCCTTGCTTGTACTTGTTCCTATCCGTGAGGATGACCCGGATTCTTGGTGAATCCGTTGATTGCATGTTCCCTGTAGAACCGAGTGAACCCGTAAGATAGGGAGGCTCACTGAGATTTAGTAATCTCACCCCATTCCAATTATTCTTTTTACAGGTGGTTCGAGGCAGGATCGTGGAAAGGGTAAGATGGCTTAGCTTCGGGTTGATGTTTCTTGGCGATATGCTCTTTTGTAGTTCATGATCTTTTGTATCTCCATCTTTTGCACTATGGATATGTATTTGTACCAGTTGGAACTTATGTATTTTTTTGGCCATGACAGTTTGGGTTTTTGTACTTGTACTTATACATTATCTATTCCACTGCTTATGTTATGATTTTCGAGTACCATTTTTATGCCATATACGTATATCCTAGGCAATGTATGTATGGGGTGTTACATATGATGTTTGATTTTCTTCATAATATCAATTTATTATTCTTAAATCAATCAATCTGTCCCACTTTTTCCTTAAATATATAATCATTCACACTTTCTTCTCCACACGTATATATTAGACAATTTTTTATCTTTAAGAAACTTTTACCTGTATGTATTTTTTATTTATATTTTTAATAATATTTTATTTTTAAATTCTACAAATTAAATATAATAATAATAAGAATTATAATTTTATTATTTAATATTTTGTAACTCCCAAATATATTCCAACTATAAAGTATAAAAATATTAAATAATTTTTTTAAATGTATGTATTTTAATGTTTATATTTTTAATAATATTTTATTATCTAATATTTATAACTCAAAATAAAAATTATACAAATATTAGATAAAAATAATTATATGTATATATTTTTAACTTTTATAGTTACAAATAAAAATATAATATAGTTACAAATAATTTTATATGTATATATATTTTTCACTCAAAATAAAAAGATAATATAGTTACAAATAGTTTTTAGAAAATAAATAATATAAAAATACGAGTAATTAAAACTGTGTATTATATATGTAAAGTATTATATATTATATATATCAAAAACTCTGTATTTTATATATATATATATATATATATATATATATATATATATATATATATATATATATATATATATATATATATATATATATATATATATATATATATATATATATATAAAAGTCATGTTACTAGAAAATTTGTCAAGGTAATTAGAGTCTGCTAAAAAGTATTATTCTTAGAAGATGAAGGATAGCATATGGTGAACAAAATTTATTGCTTCATCATGGTGAACTAGTAAAATCACCATTGATTTAATAATAGATAAATTGAGTGGTCATGATTGATTAAGGGTCACCTACTATTCAAGTTATAGGTAAATAAATAAATATTTTTATTTTTATCTTAACAATTATTTATATTTATATTCTAATATTTATAACAAATTAAAAATTAGACCCAATATTTATCATAAATTACAAATTAAACTTTAATATTCATTACAAATCATGATTCTATTAATTATTAGGCTAAATTACAGTTTTGATCCTTCTATTTTGGCCAACTCATGAAATCAGTCCCCCTATTTATTTTTTAAACAGTTTTGGTCCCCCATTTCCATTTTTCATTCAAAAAACACTGATGTGTACTATTTTTTAGATACGTAGCATACTTTTGTTGACTTGGAATAAGAAATATTAATTATTGACGACGTTTCTTACTTTAATCGTCTTCTCTGATCATCGTTTTTTTCTTCCAACTTGTTCGTTCATCTCTTTCATTCTCCAAAAAATGCTCTCTACGTTCTCTCTCGTTCAAAAAGTATCCCACGAATACAAAAAATTGAAAAAATCAACATTTTTTGAACGAAAAATGGACAAGAGGACCAAAACTGTTTAAAAAATAAATAGGGGGACTGATTTCGTGAATTGGTCAAAATAGGGGGACCAAAACGGTAATTTAGCCTAATTATTACTATTAAACATAAAATTGAGTTTTTTTTATTGTATAAAGTTGAGTTATTAAGTTTTATTTAATATATATATATATATATATATATATATATATATATATATATATATATATATATATATATATATATATATATATATATATATATATATATATATATAATTGAGTTTTTTTTATTGTAAGTTTAGTTATTAAGTTTTATTTAAAATGTATATTTAATGGAGATGTTGGAAACGTGTAATGTATATTAATGGGTTTTCTTAAATGAGTATTATCAAATTTTCTTTTCATACTTAATTAGTAGGAAACCCGTGCTATCGCACGGGTCTGGTCGAGGTTTCACATTACATGTATCGAAATATCACTTGTAAAGTTCTTTTATATAAATCAATGAAAGAGTTAATAATACATCAATTTTTTTAGCTCTTTAAGAAAAACAATAAACATATGGATTTTATCACAATGTAATTCATGTGTTTGGAATATCAAACATAATATAACTTATTTTACAATTCATAAATATTCACGTAATTTCAATTATGTACTAATAATATTTATCAACTTTTAAGCATCGATTCATATTTATCATAAACCATACAATTATTTTTATAACTTCAATTTTATAAAACAGTAACAAAAGAAATAGTTAAAAGATAGACATTAAAATGATCAGTCAATAACTGATATCTCATAGATACATTCACATCTACCCGTCAATTATTCTTATAACTTTAAATTTATAAAATACTAACAAAAGAAATAGTTAAAAGATAGACATTAAAATGATTCGTCAATAACTGGTATTTCATAGATACGTTCACATCTACCTGTCAATTCAGATAATTGGTATTTCATATATACGTTCACACTTACCTGTCAATTCAGATGAGTTATGAAATCCCAGTTGAATTCAAATGAGTTAATTCTAAAAATTTATTAAACCTATTTGAGATATTAGCCCATTTTCCCAAACGTAAAATGTATGACAGCACCCTTCAAATGCTTAAGAGTTTCTACATTTAATGTATATTATTATAATATAAAAAAAATATAATTTTATAAGTTTAAAAAATATAATTTTAATTAAGAATTTAAACATAGTTAGAGAATAAAATTTATTAAATCTATTTTAAATATTAGCTCATTTTTTGAAACCTAAAATGTATGACATCTCCCGTCAAATATTAAAAGTTTCTATGTTTAATGTATATTTAAAATATTTAAAAATTAAACAAATAATAAAAATATGAATATGTTAATAGAGTAATTAGATCTTGAATATGTACAATCATAAAAAAAATAGAAATTTAAAACCTATATATGGTAAATAATATATATTTATTCTCATATATTTAAAATAATCACATTAAGTAGTTTCCATTGGATAGTGTAATAAACAATCGTACATTATTCAATTTATAAAATTGACTATATTAATAAATTTTTATCTTCTATCATTATTTTTTATGATTACCATTTATCATTAAATTTTCATGACTACCTATTAACATATTTTTAACATGATTACAATTATGAAGTTAATTTTCATGACTACCTATTAACATATTTTTAACATAATTACAAAATAATTTTTACTCTTATATTTTTATAATGAAAAACTAAATATTTAACTTTGGAATAAAAAAAGTTATAAGTTGTAGTAAAAAGTTATAAATTTCATCTCTATTGATTTTGATTTGTTTTTATTAACCTTTTTATAATAATCTAAATAATTACAAAATATATTTTATTTCAAGTTAGAACGGTTAATTTTAATAAAAAAATTAAATGAAAAAACCACTTAGTAGTATAAGCAAATTACATAACTTTAAAAAAAATTAGTAAAAATATTTGAAATTGAATATTAATAAAAAAAATCAAAGATTAAATTGATTATTAAATTTTATATAGTAAAGAGAAAAAACAAAAATCTTTTTGTTCTAAGAATATCAAATAATTATAAGTAGGTAAATAAAATTATAATAATTTAATATTTATTAATTAGTGTAGATATTAGTTGGTAAATAAAAAATCAGATCTAAGAATAACTAAAATCAATTAGAATATTGTATAATAATTTGACATTTATTTTTTTTATACAACTTCATACATATTTAATAATTTGATAATTATTTATTCATTTCTTATAGAAATTCAAAAATTTAGGTATAAACATACTAATCCTCCGGACTTTTAATTGTATTTCTCATATATTTTAAATTAATAATTATGAAAAATTATTTAGTTTTCAATTCAATAATAATAATTTCATTCAATATTATAATTATCATTTAATTGAATTTAAGATTTAAAAAAGTTTACCTTTTGAATGAAAATCTAAAAAGATTGAGTTCCTGTATTTGCATTAAAAAACTTTTTATCTTCCCGTGTGATCTTTCAAATTAATTGCATTGAGCAACGAAAAATTGATTTTACGTTGAAAAGTTAACTAAACATGATTTTAGTTAGAGAAAACAAATAAAAACTAAATATGTCACATTAAAATAATTTTTTTTATCCTAAGCACAAAATTTTACTTTTCATCAATAATGAAAATATATTTATAAATTTCTCTTTTACAACCAAATTTAATATATTTACTTTTCATAAATAATGAAAATATATTTATAAATTTCTCTTTTACAACCAAATTTAATATATTTATACTTCGATCATACCTCTAAATAGAGTTACTTGACATGATAAACTACCTTCTTAAAAAAAGACTTTTGCAAAAACTAAATTATTAGATATGATTTGATAAGATTACAAAGTGTTATTTATTGGAAATAGAGATTGTTTTAAGGTTGATAACATTGACAATAGTTTGGCTGTTCAGTTCCAAATACAAATATTAAATGCTATTTTAATAGGATTTAGATAAAATTCAATTTTATAATACAAAATATATAAATTTATTAACTCTAATGCATTTAGAAATTTAGAAACAAATCTGTATTAAAAAGGTAGGTATATATTACCAAAAATAAAAATTAAAAAGAAGCATTTTATGGTATAAAATTATTCTACAATTGAAAATACAACCCTATTCTATGACTCCTGCAAGAATATCTAACAAAAACATAATCTGCTGGTTAGTAACATTACAAAAAAACAGTCAGCAGTAATACCAAATCTAAAAAACAATTTTAAATTTTGGGACACCTTGTCAGGAAAAGAAAGAAAACCAACCTTTTCTGAACAATTTCAAAACTAAAGAAAGGAAACCAACCTTTTCTGAACAATTTCAAAACTTTCTTAATGAAAAGAATGAACTGATATTAACTTCCAGTAGAACAATTTAGGCCACTAAGTACTAAACATCTTACTGTATGTGGAGGTGTAAACTTGCTCTTTTATATCAACCTCAAAACCTAAAATCAATGTCCATATATTTGTTTATCAAAGCATTTTTTTTTGTTAGATATCAAAATCCATAACATTGATTCACATGCGTTTTAAATCTTTAACTTTAAATCAAAATACAAAAAAGTGATCATGAAATCAGTAATACGTAGTAATACCAAATCTACAAAAAAAAAACAGTCAGCATCTAAAGCTCAATTTAAATCAATTTTAAATTTTGGGGCACCGTAGAGCAAGCAAGTTTTCTAGAATCGTAGTTGTTTTTAGTAGAGAAATCAGGAAAAGAAAGGAGACCAACCTTTTCTGAACAATTTCAAAACTTTCTTCATCAAAAGATTGAACAGATCTTAACTTCCAGTAGAACAATTTAGGCTATTAAGTACTAAACATCCTACTGTATGTGGAGGTGTCAATTTTCTCCTTTATATCAACCTCAAACCTATATTGCACCTGAAATCAATGTCCATATATTTGTTAATCAAAGCATTGTTAGATATCAAAAGCCACAACATTGATTCGTTTTAAATCTTTAAATCTTTATTTTACGATAAAGAATACAGAACTGCAACTTTAAATGAAAGGAAGAAGGAAAGTTAAGAACCTGTATGTTGTCTTTCATACTCTATCCCTTGAACATGGTTATCCACAATTGGGGTTTTCATTAACGATTCCAATGCAAAAATCGGTTCCGTCCAAATCTGTGAAATTCCATGAAAATATCAGAGATTAATTTTGCAACATAGAACAAAAGAAATCCTCCTATCCAGTCATTCCCCTTTCTTTTCCCCTTCCCTTCCCCTCAGTCTTCTTATTCTTCAACTTCGTCTCTGTCCTTCATTCTTAACAAAATCAAACAACGAATGAGAGTTATGAAGTTTGAATCAAGGTTTTAGGGTTGAGGGAAGAAAATTACCTGAGAAAATCAGTCTGAGAAATTAGTTATGCGGGCTAGGGTTTTTAATTAGATGAACAACAAATTATGCTTTTGAAATATTTGGAACCATCTTAATATCCTCAACAGAAAATCAATGATTTTGCTCTTGGGAAAGGATGCTTTGGCTTGGCAAATGTGAAACGTTGGAGAATGCATCCAAATTTGGACGGCTGCTCATATTCTACAGCCGCAACATTAATCTTGTATCATTATTTAGCGTGTAATATATAATTAGAGTTAATTGAAACATATTTTTAGAATTAAAATAATGTAAAAATCAACAAAAATTAGGGTTGTGCTACGTCACCCATAATAAATGTCAAATCAATAATATTGAGTTATTTTGTTAAAAGTCTTTTCTACCCATAGAATGAGAAAAGTTTTAGTAATTTTATAAGAGGGCTTGTAGTGTAATTTCCAGGTACTCTTACTTTTATATATTAATATATTAATAATAGATGTGAAATGTGTAATGAGTAAACATGTTTCATTCATTTATTTACTTAATTTGGTAATGTTGTTTCATTTATTTTATTGAGATGAATATTAGAGTAGTATAGCATCACATACTAATACTAGGATGGGATGAATATTAGAGTATTACATCACACATTAAATTGAATAATGATGAAAATGTGTTCATGCATCTACATATTTTGGCAGTTGCATATATATAAATGTCAATTTATTTCCTTTTATATATATATATATATATATATATATATATATATATATATATATATATATATATATATATATATATATATATATATATATATATATATAAGTCATGTTACTAGAAAATTTGTCAAGGTAATTAGAGTTTGTTATTAGGAAATTTGTCGAATGTTGAACTTTACAAGTTGAACACGTACTCAAAAGTATTATTCTTAGAAATATCTACTTTAAACTACCATATACGTCACATAGACACAATTCAGCAATATGACAGAAAATATATGTCAGTCAAATTTGATTCCCGTAACTTATTTCATCAAATAAATGTTCTTACTAGGAAATCGGTCGATTAATATACTTTTTATGTTTTAAAATTTTATTTATTAATCATTTATTGATTTTTTATAAAATTAATATTTTATAATTTATAAATATAATATTTATTTGGGTCAATATTTAATTATATATATATTTTTGGGTGTTTTGTAAAAAGAGTAAAGTAATTAAGAGAATATATTAAACTTTTATTTAAATTAACAAAAATTTATTTGACTTGTGATAGTAAGTTATTTTTAGTTCACCATGGTAGAGCAATTAATTTCATTCACCATGTTAACCTTCACCCATACTTTAATGTGATTTTAGTGATTGCCATAATAGAATATCTAGTAGGTATGCATTTGCATATTCTCCCAATGCATGTTCTTCCACTTTCTATGATAATGTTCATAGTTTTTCTCTCTCCCTCTCTCTTTTTTAAAGCATTATAACAAAAAAAATATTTGATTTTTGTTATACATCATTTAAATAATATAGTCTTTTTATATAAATTATAGGTAATTTTCTATTTTATTTTACATATCAATTGAATCCTATAAGTTATATTTTTTTATTTTTAAATTATTATTATTATTATTAATTATTATTATTATTATTATTTTTATTATTATTATTATTGTTATTAACTATCACTATATACCCTTTTAAGTTACATAATTATTTTCTAAAAATAAAATTGCAAAATAAATATTTGTTGTAAGTCATAATCAATTTAGTTGTAAGTTATTAAACTCTGAATATTAGTTTAAAAGTTATATAATGATAAAGTATTTGATTTATTATAATATATATAAATAATATGTATTACGAATAATTAATTTATTTCGTTTAATATATGAGAAACATGAAAACTAATCTACAATCTTTTTAATCATAAGAGTATATTTAAGAATTAAAATATCAATATTTAATGAAAAAAATAAGATAGCTTTGTTAAAAATCTACAAACAATATTCTTTTTTATTGCTATTAATAAAGTTTCTGATAACGGTTTTACAATTTTTAGTTTTATTCTTTTTAATTACTGCAAAAATTAGTGTTTTAAGAATGAAGAGTCGTATGAAAGGGTATTTTTAATATACATGTTAAGTTATAAATTAAATCATATGGGTATAAATTAAATTTAATGATTTGTTTTTTCGTTATAAATTTAATTAAATGGGACAACTTCTCTACCCATCACAAAAAGAAGGGTAGTGTACATTTCACCAATCAAATGACACCATTTAATTTTTATGTATTTAATTATTTATTATATAGAACAATAGTTTGATGTTTTCAATACATTTTACACTAAAGGTAATCTTACCAAACTTTTTGAGTTGGGTAAATAAGAATTCACCTTAATTAAAATATATGTGATGTTTGATTTTTTTTCACAATATCAATTTATTATTTTTAATTCAATGAATGTGTCCCACTTTTTCCTTAAATATATAATCATTCCCTCTTTCTTCCTCACACGTATATATTAGAATAATTTTTTTATCTTTATCTAATTCAAAAGCTCTTGGAAGGTTTTATTTTTTTTACCTTTATTCAAATCAATTTCATGCCCATATTTTTCTCTATAAATTTAATTTTATTATTTTGATCATATTCACTTTATTTCATAAATATTATTTTGATCGTATTGAAATTCATTTCATAGTCATATTCATATTGTATAATATAATTTTTTTTAATTATGATTTTGTAGGTTTTCGCAATTTGAATGAGACTCTAATTAGCCCAACACCTACAACAATAATCTTATAACAAAAATTGAAACATACAACTCTTACAATCATTTGGAGCATCAAAATTTCAAAACTATAATAATAGTTTGTTATAATCGTAAATTATGACATATTAATGTAATTTTATTGATTGTTATATTAGATTATCTAATAGGTATGTATTTGCATATTCTAACAATGTCCTTCCACTTTCTAGGATTATGTTTATAGTTTTTCTCTCGTTTTTTTTAAAGCTTTATAACCAAAAAAAGAAATTGGTTTTTGTTACACATCATTTAAATAATATAGTCTTTTTATATAAATTATAGATATGTTTTCTATTTTATTTTCCATATCAATTGAATCATATAAGTTATATTTTTTATTTTAATTTTATTATTTTTAAATTATTATTATTATTATTATTATTATTGTTATTAATATGATAATACTTATTAACCATCGCTATATACCCTTTTAAATTACATAATTATTTACTAAAAATAAAATTGCAATTTTTGTTGTTGTTGTAAGTCATAATCGATTTGGTTGTAAGTTATTAAACTCTGAATGTTATTTTAAAAGTTATCTAATGATAGAGTATTTGATTTATTATAATATATAAATAATATGTATTATGAATAATTTATTTATTTCTTTTAATCTATGAGAAACATTAGGACTAATCTATAATTTTTGTAATCATAAAAGTATGTTTAAGAATTAAAATATTATTATTTAATGAAAAAAAATTAAGATAGCTTCGTTAAAAATTTAATAACTTATATTAAAAAAATTTAGAATCATTAAAGCCTTTAAAATTGAAAAATAAATTTCTTTAAAGTTTCATTTTATTTTCAAATTTTATTTTTTCTATAATTTAATTATTAAAGTGAAAATAATTAATTTATTGAAATGATTTAACCCAAAATAAATAATAGTTTTCTATACCCTGTGAAATTAATAACATCCTTTAACCATGTCACAACATACATCTTCCACTACAATAAACACACTAAAAAATCATGAAAATATGAATGAAGTTACCTGAATAGCATAAGAACACCGAGAAAAAAATCAATATGATAAGATATAATATCATTTTTTAAAAATATTTATAGAATATATGATGTAAAACTTTTTTTAGACTTCATATTGAATAAAAGAATAATTGAAATTTAGATTGATCTACTCTCACAGGTATTATAAATTCAATGATTAATCACAAATATTATGTACAACAAATTTAATATATATTGATCTACTCTCACAGGTATTAGGAAATCTCATATTTTAAAAATTTAATACATATTTTATATAATTTTAAGAATACGTTTCATCCTATGATATAATTATTATATACAAATTATTAAGATAATTTTTTTATCAAATCCGTGCAACGCACGAGCCATAGATCTTAAGATTAAAGGTGGCAAAAACAGGTCCGACCCATTAGACATGCCCAATTTTAAGATTTAGACCCTCACTCTATAATGTGTCCGCTCCGTCCCGTTTTCTTTGCGAGTTTTTACGAGCATTGTCATTTACATAAATTTTTGTGTTTTTTAAAATTAAAAGGTGCATTGCTGCATACTTTCTCTAGCCTACCCTCAATTTTTGTAGGGTAGACTTAGGTTTTAAGTCTGCATCCTCCACTATACCCGCATTGCCCTATTTTTTGCTGGCTTTTGCGGGACGCGCCTAAAGGGCGGACATGCCTGTTTGTCACCCTCAGTATGATAACAACGTACGATAGATTTATACTATTTAAACATTCAATGGATTTATACTATTTAAACATTCAAAAGAGTGTTAGCGGAAATATCAATGTTTTATAAGTTTATCTTTTATGAAGGACTAAACTTGGTAGATCATAAAATCGTGATAAATGTCAAATTCAGTAATATTATTTATTAATTTTTAAATTGAAACTTTATTTAAAATTTTGAAATTCGTTGGAATTAAATTTACAAACAATTTAGACCGTGTATATATGTTGGTTGGCTAAGCCTAGTCCACTTAGGGGGTTCGTTTTAAGTTTAAAAATCACATTCTAATACATGGATAAGAAATGAGAATATTCATGTTTGTTGCAAGATCGAAAATAATTATTATTGTATATAAAGATTCTAAGAAATAAAATAAACTAGTACACTGACAATACAATCAATCAAAATTCTTATATTTGGCATGTCATATTAGTTTTTTTTTTAAATTAAAATTGTGTTTTAACTAAATATATGATTGTGATTTGTTGACAGTCTACAAATATTTTATAATGTTAATGCATATCCTTTTTTCTCAAATAAAATAACTTCTCATATTTTCATAAAATTATTCTCGAATAAAAGACTGGATTCCCATAAAATTTTATAACTTTTTCTTGCAAAATCAATTAAAATTATCAATTTTCCTAGAAATATTAAAATGTTTGTCAAACAAATTTTCTAAAAAACATCTTGAAATAAATTTTTAGTTTTTATTTTTTCGAGTAAATAATTTCTGAAAATAAAATTTTACACTGTCCACTTAGGGTTGTCCTTTAAGCCTTTAAGTTTAAGTTTTTAATGTATAACATTTCAAAATGATTAAGCTAGAATTTCCCATCATAAAAAAATTAAACACAATAAAAAATATAATAATAATAAAAAATATTATTGATAATTATGTGTGCTAATCAATGTAATAAACTAATAATGTGTTTTTCTATTATATAACCTTTTTAAAATTGGAATAAAATTTTAAAATATTTTACACTTTCAAACTTTTCTTTAAAAAGTTAAGGTATAACAACGAAGGGACATGCATTGACATGTTTCAAAGAGAAATAAAAAAAAATGATAAAATGATAAAATGATTTTTCTTTTAAAGTTTGAGAAAAAGAGACATGCATTGACGCGAAAATATTTTTACATTGTCAACCAATCACAATCATGTATCTAATTAAAATATAATTTTAATTAAAAAAAATTAATATGACATGACAAATGTAAGAGTTTTGATCGATTGTATGTGTAAAGTTAGTTTACACTGTCAGTGCACTACCTTTAAACTCTTAAATTTTTAGATTTTAAATTTTTTAACTTAATTTAAAGTAGTTTCGCTTTAGTTTATCAACTAAATAATATTATAAATTAATTCTTAATTTTATTTTGGTTATCTAATTTTTTCATTTTCGTTAATTCCTGACAAAAAAATTCATAAATTTATAACAGTATAATTTTCTTTAGTAATTTAATTATATTTTTGAAAAATATTTCATTATTTGTAATTTATGATTTTTAATCTTTTTGACTGAACAATGTTTTATAATAAAATTATTAGTAAAATATTGATGTATAAATTTTTAAATAGTATTTTATTTTGATTTGTTTTACCGAATTATAATTAAAATAAAGGGTTTAATATACTTCATCCCCCTGCCAATATAGCGAGTTTCTGTTTGACCCCCTTGAATGTCTTTTTTACAAAACGCCCCTTATAAAACCCAAAACTTGGATTTACCAAACCCTTTTACCACATTTGCTGACTGAGCTTTGACTTGCTGGAAGATGTGGCAACAAGAAAAACATTTCCTTCTTTTTCTGGTCAAAACAAGAAAAACAATTCTTCTTCTTATAGTTGATAATCCGTCCTTAAACCTTTCTGTCGACTCTTATCAGCTGGTGGAAGACAAAGGATGCTCTCGTATGGTTGGTTCTTGCAATGGATTGATCTGTTTGGCTGGTGATTACTTGATCCGCGAGTATAAAGACCACTGGCTTCGATTGTGGAACCCAGCCACTAGGACAACATCTCCAAAATTTGGGTGTGTTCGCGAATTTCGCAATCCACCGGATTATTTCGCCTGTGATCGCTATTATAAATACACATTTGGTTGGGATGAATCTACCGACACTTACAAGGTAGTTGCCTCAGAATTCAATGAACCTGAAATGAGAAGCAATGTGAGGATTCTGAGTTTGGCTGATAATGTTTGGAGAAAAATTGAAAGTTTCCCAGTTGAACCCATGGGTTCAGACTTATCTATGGCAAGCGATTATGATGGTATGTATCTCAAAAGCACTATTAATTGGTTGGCTATTCGTGATAAACTTTGGTATATGGGTGATGATTATAAGAATATTAATGTTGAGCAATTTGTTATTGTTTCACTTGATTTAAGAACGGAGACATACAATCAATATTTATTACCCCGTGATTTTGACGATGTGCCTCCTGCAACGCCAATTGTTAGTGTGTTGGGGGATTGTCTATGTTTTTCTTATTGTTACAAGGAAACATATTTTGTTATATGGAAGATGGAGAATTTCGGAGTTGATGATTCTTGGATTCAATTCCTTAAAATTAGTTATTACAGTCTTCAAATTGATTATGACTATAGTGACGAATATATAAAGTATCATTTATATTTCGTTCCGTGGTTTCTGTCCAAGGATGGTGATACATTGGTACTTGATTGCAGTCAAGAATACCCAAATATTATTTATAATTGGAGAAATAATAGAGTAGTGCGAACAAACATTAATGTAAGGAAAACAGTTACTGATGGCCAAACGTACGATTCTGTCTCATGCTCTGCCAATGGCTATTTTGAAAGCTTAGTTTCAGGAGTGTAAGTTCCTCTTCCATGATTTACATGTTGGTACTAATGTTAAGTTGTATTTGTTGTTTTCATAATTATAGATTGTGTGAATGTTTTTTTTTATGATTGTTTGGATTGATTGTATTTTTTGAATGAATATCTTATTGCTATCAACAAATTGCATTGACATATCTAAATAGATTTTTTCAAAACAACATTAAGTGCAGATTTGATACAAGAAAAATAACAGATTTCATATGATATTCAGGAGAGGTATTGAAAAATATCTTAGCTGAATAGTATTTAGTTTTATAGAATGAATTGCAACTAGTAATCAATTAATCACATATAGGTATTGAAAAATCTGTAATCTGCTATTCTGCAGGCAGGTTGCTTTAAATTGCATTATCTCTCACTAAGCTTTTTTTCCCTTTATAAATCTACGGAGCTTATTTTCTTATTACTAACCCACTTTTCTTCTGCTCACTTTCTTGTAACATAACTGAACTCAATGTAGTGTAAAACTAACATTTCAGTGAGTATTTGTACTTCAGTATTTTTGTTTAATATTATAACTTTTTACATGTAATTGTAGGTATGTGATTATATTCTTTTACATCCATTTATGTTTAACAAATAAAATGATAATTTTTATATCTGGCAGTGTCGGGGGAATTCAGAGCTTCGAGAACAACAATTAAGGCAGTGTCAGGGGAGAAAGAATTCAGAAGAAAATGGTTTGAGTTAGATGGGAGTTTTATATCTCGGCCTGAAAAACTTGACCTATTTTGACATCAAGTGCAACAAATGTATTTTCTACCTATTGTCAGAACAATTTATAGTATTACTTTCCATATAAGTGTAAAAGGCAACTCATATTTCACTGAAATGATGTAGACTTGTGTTGGCTGAGTTGAAATTACTTGGTGCATTTAATTTCTTCAATTTTAGATATAAGGAAAACATATCTTTCCCTTTTAAAGTAGAAAATTTCTTTAGCCACCTCCCTATGGGGTCACCCCCAGCGAAAATTCCAAACTACCCCTGCTTCGGAAATGAACTTCCGAAGCGTTTTTTTTTTAAATTTCCATAATTCGGAAGTGCATCTCCGAAAACACCTCATGGGGGGTGTCTTCGGAGATGAACTTCCGAAAACACCTCATGGGGGGTGAATTCGGAAGTTCATTTCCGAATTATGCAGAAACTGTGTTTTTTTAATGTTTTTTCTTAAACAGTCTCGCGTTTTAATTAAACGCAAACGCCAAATAAAATAAGCGACATATAAACAGAAAATACTAATACGATAAATAAAATCCAAATAATATCTACAAGCCTAACCAAATAGTAATAGTGTGCGCAAGATACAATCCGAAAACAAAAAATAAATAAACCCGACCACTACTGGGTGTGCCTAACCCTCTCACCCTGAGCCCTCCTCTGCCGCCTGTACCCCGCCGCATGGCTGGCATCAATGACGATCGTCTCCATCACGGCGACTGCATCAGGACCGCCCTGAAGAACGACACCCCGATCCAAGGCGTCCCGCCCAAGCATCTCTATCCGCTGGCAGATCGGCAGGAGATCAATGACGTGGTCATCCTCGGCCTGCTGGAGGGTCAACTTCCGGTACCCCCTCAGGCTCGTGGTAAGTCACTGCCGCCACCTCCTCCTCCTCCTCCTCCTCTCGCTGGCGGGAAGAAGATGCTCGAGTCAGCCCACTCCTAGATCCTGAACCAGATGTACCCTCTCCCACGTCCACGGGAACTCGCACACGGCGTCCCCGGCCCTGCCCTCGTCCCTGGGTCGACGCCAGCTGCGCCGCCCGCTCGCGTCTAGCCGACGCAGTTTGGGACTCTCTCCCCTGTCTGATGCGTGCTGGTTGGTTGCCTGACATGTTCTTGTAAACAATCAAAATCGATTAATATGCGAGACAAATGAAAAAACAAAAAAAAAGAACTTCTGGTACAGTTCGGAAGTTCATTTCCGAAAACTGGGATGGAGGTGTTTTCGGAAATGAACTTCCGAAACACCCCTGCGCAGACCTTCAATACAACCTCCAATGGAAGACCCAAAAAACCTAAACCAAAACTACTTTTATGCCTACTAAACATCCTAATATCAGTACTAACCTATCTTAATGTGATTTTTTCAGTTTCTAAACACCCTATTAGAGTTTATTTAAATAGATCTAAAACTTGAAAAAACAATGTAGAACTTACCAATTAGTGTTTGATGATGAGTTTGGAAGAAGACTTGGGAATGCTCTTTGATCTTACAATTGATTTTGGCAGAAAATTTGAAAAGGGGTTGAGTATTAAGTTGATTTAGGGTAAATGAATTGGGGGAGGGGGCTGTTTTGCTAAATCTGCAAAACGCGCAGTATTTCGGAAGTTCATTTCCGAAATGGTGTTTTCGGAAATGAACTTCCGAAATAAGACAATTTTTTCAAAAAAAAAAAGGCGCTTTTGGAGATGCATCTCCGAAAACGCCTTTTTCTTGCATTTCGGAAATGAACTTCCGAAGTCAGGGGTAGTTTGGGTTTTTCACCAGAGATGGACTAGAAGGTTGGGAGGTCTATAGAGAAATTTCCTTAAAGTATTCATAACTCTTATATCCTTCATTTTAATACCTTATTATAGTTTGAGTCCGTTCTATTTTAAAATATGACAATAAGCATATGCTTTGTTTGTGTGATAGACATATAAAGGAATGTGGTTATTAGTCATTCTCCTAGATTCCGAGTGTTTACTAATGACCCATCAGTGGTATCAGAACCCGGTTCGAATAAGCGACCGGTTACTTGTGTCAAAAGTCTTCTTGACATGGTGGTTAAGAGGTGTGTTCTGTTGAAGTGCCCAACTGCCCATGATGAAATAAAGGTGTCTCTCAATGGCGGTACAAGCATGTGGATAAAGAGCTCCTGCTTGAGGGGGAGCATAATGGATGGAATCACATTTGAGCACGAGATTGTTGAGAAACAAGTTTGCACGAATCCATTTAAATATTGTTGATTTTTTTTTTGTTGACAAATTGTAAATTCTACGTATTTTTCATATAAAGTTTGTAGAGGAATATCAACAATATCTAAAGGTTAATTTTAGTCATAGTCACATTAATAGAGATGAAAATGGGGTTATACGTTAGACATTACCACGTTTAAATAATCTGATGACAACTATATTTGAATAAAGGTAACAACGGAAAACTTCAAAAGTGTTTCCATTTTGAAAGTGCTTGGATTACGGGAAAAGACTATCATGAGGTGATAGATAAGAATTGAAAGAATGATGTAAGTATCGTGGCCAATTTGAATGCAGTTCGGAAGGATATGGAAACCTGGAAGGATAGTTTCATTGATCAAGTTTTGAATAAAAAGAAGAAGCTACTGATCAGACTGCAAAGAGTGCAACGTAGCTTACAAATTAAAGGAGAGACAATGTGGAGGGACTGAGGAGACTTTAGATGAAGCGGTAGAAAGAATATAGTGATATTTTACGAAAAGAATAGTTGATGTGGTTCCAAAGATCTCGTACAAGATGGTTGGTTGATGGGGATCGAAACACGCCCTATTATCATATGAAAACAGTTCTTCGGAGAAGACAAAACAAAGTTCTAATGCTGAAGTCTGATCAAGGAGAATGGATTGAAGAGGAAAAAGAGCTTAGAAATCATGTCAATGAGTATTACAAGAAGCTGTATGAAATTGGCGCTGGATGGATGAAGTGGTTTACTAGATCTATATTACCTTCCCATCCATACATATTGATGATATTAACAAAATGGTAGGTCAAGTTGAGGAGTTGAAGTGAGGAAATCATTATTTTCAATGAAGCCTTGGAAAGTATCGGGCCCATATGGCTTTCCTGCAGGTTTTTATAAAAAATTATGGAAGACTACGGGGGACTCAGTGTGCAATCTTGTCAAGCGGATTTGGAGTAATCCTCATAAAATTGGTAGTATCAATAAAACCGATATTTGTTTGCTTATAGACTATAAGGAAAGTATATAATGTAGTCAAATTATATTCTTGTGAATCTTGTAGCAAATAGATAATTGGCAAAATACTCCTTTTAGTCCCTTAACTATACCCTCTAGTTCATTTTGGTCCCTTAATTTTTTTTCGTGTCACTTTGATCCTTTAAGTTTTTAAACATAACCACGTTAGTCCTTCCGTTAATGAACCGTTAGTAAAAGTCAAAAAACAGGTTTCAAGTGGCAGTTGACTTACTGATGTGGATAGGTGGAGTCCATATGGCATTGTTTAAGTCTCTTGAGATAAGATTGACCATATTCTCTTTCTTTCTTTTTCTGCAATTCTGAAACATAAGCCATTAGAATTTTTTTTTATATGAACAACAAATATAATCAAATTCCACCAATTTTTTTAAACCACAAAGGAACCACCAGATCCCAATACTTCATCTTACAAGTTAAAAATTAGAAAAAGATGCTCTTGAAATGTAAAATAACCTAAAGCCAGATCTAGTAAACAAGAACCCCTAAACCAATGTAAAACCGCTGTTTAGTAAACAACACCACTGTAAAACCAATGTCATGGTGAACTTGTTTTAGGACTTTGAAGATGTAGATCTTGTAGGTTTCCACGTTCTTCTTGTTCTTGTTCTTGTTCTTCTTGTCTCCGGCGGAGACACCGTCTTTAGATGGTAGCTTCTTTCCAGCCTTGGGTTTTTTTATCGGCTATGGTGGATTTCTTCTCTTCCACGGGTTTCTTCTCGGCGGGTTTTTTCTCTCCTTTTGGTGCAATTTTTTTTTGGAAAATTGAAATTTGGAAACTGAAAGAAGATTAAGATGCAAACTGAGAAACTGCGTATCAAGCCATTAGAACTTGAAGAACACTTTAACAAAAAACATAAACTCTCAACTATAACCAGCTTTTTCTCAAACTTGTTCATAGGAACAAAGATACAAATAATCCCTGCTGTTATTGGAAACAAGAAAATAATGGATCCTATCTGCAAGGGTTTTACTTGTGTTGTTTTCTGAACTTTACTGAGGAAACATGTTGAGGAGAAGCTGATAGCTTTTTGGCATTAAGTAAAAAATGAAATATAAATATATATGATTATTTGTAATTTAAATCATGTAGGGATAAAGTGGCTTAGTGGTAAACTATGGTGAATTGCAATCACAATGGCCTTGGTTCGATTCTCCAACACATTATAAACGGACGTTTGACGAAAATAGATGAAAGGGACGCATATGCATCTATTAAAAAGTTGAAAGACCAATTTGACACAAAAAAAAATTAAGGGACTAAAGTGAACCAGAGAGTATAGTTAAGGGACCATAAAGAATATTTTGCCTAGATAATTCGTTAGGGTGAGGGAGCACAGCTTCTACGGTTCATTTCCAATCTTTTTCCTTCCTATTAAATTTTGTGATTACTGAAGATCAAAACACCTTCAATCAGCAATTGTCCAAACTATTTTTTTATTACTTCCACACCGCCTTCATATTTCATTGAAATGATGGAAATGTGTCTTGGTTAAGTTGAAATGACTTAGTGCCTTTAATTTGTCCAATAATAGGTTTAAAGCTTTTGTAGCAGGCCATAAACGTATTTTAAGCAAGAGAATTTCTTAATGTAACCTTATGTTTTCTTAAGGATCTATGGCGAAATTCCAGTTTTACTCTCTGAATTCAAAGATGTATCTTCAAACACACCACATTTCATTTTTTTAGAATTTTTCAGAGATGCATTTTCGAATAGACTCATAGGTAGGTTTTGAAAGTATATATCCGAAATAAACACGAAATGCTATTCAAAAAAGAACCTTAAAAAGTTTAACATTACATGTTTTGATAAACGAGTATCAGCGAAAAGTACTTCACATAACCTTTAAATCGTCATTCATCTTCAGTGAAAACTGTATGAACTATACATTTCCTTCAGTGTCAAGTGATGGTGAACAATACTTGAGTTTGACCATCTTCCAATTTTTTGGATATTACAAGAGAGAATTCAATATGGTAATTAGACGGCGAGAGACGTGTCCTCGGAAAACCTATATTGAAGCGGCAGCTTCACATTATTGAAGTAGACAAAAGCAAGGTGAGAATATGTCTGTGTCATCTCAGTTTTGTGGTGTGTGTGATGTTGAAGAAATGGATTGGAAACCCTATTTATAGAAGATTTGGAGCAATTTGGATCCAATCATTCTTATCTTGTGT
Organism: Vicia villosa; assembly: GCF_029867415.1. NCBI lineage: Eukaryota > Viridiplantae > Streptophyta > Magnoliopsida > Fabales > Fabaceae > Vicia > Vicia villosa. Next base: position 113,633,576 of record NC_081185.1, read on the forward strand.
CAGAGCAATGATTCGGATATACACTTCCGAATTCATCCTTTTTTTAACGAAAATTGGGATTTTCATATATGCATATCCGAAACATGCCCCGATTGTTTTTTTTTTAAAAAACTTTTCGGATATACTTATCCGAATTATGCATAACCAATACCAGAATTTGTTTAATAGATATATTAGATCGATAAAAGAAAACAACGGTAAAATGTTGAATAGATATAGTATATATGTATTAAATCGTATATAATTTATATTGTGTACGATAATACATACAAAAAATGATTCAATTACATTTTAAAATGTACGGAATGAGTTGTCACCGCTTAAATCTAAAACCAGTTCTTTTTTCGACTTCTCCCTATTTTATCTCTCTCAAGCCCCGTCAATTTAGTGAACTCTGTTATCCTTTAGAAAAAATGATCCAGCCAAGTTTCCGCCTCTTTTGCGGAATGTGTTGTCTACTCCATTGATGTAGCCGAAATATGACGCCTCAATTTCAAATAAACCTGAACAAAATTGAGCATTCTAAGATACCCAATACAAATGATGCGATCGGATGTGGAAAAGAATTTTCGAAAATTCAAAACTCGTAAGATCGACACACAACCTGTTATATGCACTTGCTATAAGATGACTCATTTTAGGGAAGCACATCAACTTTACAAGTGGCCGTGGCGCGGAACCGCTAACACATTGAAAAAGAGCATTGTGAATTTTATCGAATTCTTCCTTTTTCCCATATATTCGCGTGTAAAGTTCCATATGCGCCATCAACTCCGAAATAAGTGTTTCGTGCACAAGAGTGTGATTCTCATCTCCTTTACAAAGTAATCCGGATACGGCCTGAAATCTGCATTTACCATCTCCCTCACATCTATGACTCTTTCAATGCGTTTGTGCATAAAAAAGCGGTATCCCGTCAATGTTGATAATTTGTGGTGAGATTAGTGGTTTTTTAATTAGAGGTGTAAGTGGTGTACAAGGTGGTTTGGAAATGCGAGCTCTCTTAAAAACAATTGTTTGCGATTTAGTGGTTGTAAAATCCGGGAAATGTGAATAAACAACTTCATTATAAGATGGTGTCTGCTTTGTCGAATTGTCATCTTGTGTACTTTTTCCTTTTTTAGGAGCATCTTTGATTTCTACCGGTTGTGAAGGAGGTTTCATATCAATGCTTTCTAGATATGTGATTTTCCCCAGCTGCTCTTTAACGTGCAATCTCATAGTGTCATCCGCTTTAGAATAATTATCCATGATCACTTCCAACTCAATTACGATGGTTATACTCGATGTACCGTCATTTGTCGGACCGTAGTCTTCAAATCATAGTCTTTTCCAATGAGTGTTGACCTTATCCATACATATGGGGGAATTTAGCTTCAATTTTTTTAGAGGATTTTGGTTATGGGGTGAAATGAGGAGAATGAAATAGTTCATGTAGCAAGTTGGTATAATTTGAATATTTTCAGAAATATATATCTGAAAATATCACTGAATATTTAAATTTAACGTTCAAGTATAAATAAAGTATTTTCGGAGATACATTTTTAGAGATGACATTTCGAATTTTCAAAGGTATTTTTCACCTCCTATAAAATATTTTACGAACACCTGAGATGTTAGAATTTTTTTGTACTAGACTTTGTTGGCACTTCAATATAGGTTGTTGTATATTTTTAATAGACTGATTATTTAAATTCAATCTTTCATGTCAACACATTTTCACTAAGCACTTAAAGGTATATTATGGTAAGGGCGATGAGCCAAGTTAACAAAGCTTGAGTTGGTGATTTTAGTGTAGATGAAGTAACAAAAAAGGTTATCAAACAATTTTGGCGAACCTAACCAAAGGATATGCACTTATATGTTCCCAAAATGTGTATGTATTTGCTTGTTAATGTCCAATGAATCGCGGAGAGTTATGGTGTACAAAGTATGGTCCTTTTCATTATTTTTCTTTCAAATATTTATTAGGGTTCAAGCGAAATCCCACTATCTCTTAAAGCTTATCACTATAACCTTAAAAGTTTTAGGAGATAGAAGCTCCTAGCCTTGAAAATTTCCCTCCTATGGTTTGTTCCAATTTTTCTTCTTCTTTTTGCTATCGTCAGGGTCGGCCCAAACATATTAGGGCCCTGTTCTATTTTTAATTTATAGCAAATTGTTAATAAAATAAAATATAATTTGCTCTACTTTTTTGTTCAATTTTTTTTATTAATATAATAGTTCTTTTTAATTCATAGACATAATGATAACTATTCTAAAAATTAAATAAATAATAAATATTTAAATTTGAGGAAGTATTGAGATTAAACCGTTTAAATACATTTTATCAAAATTATTATAACTGACTTTACATATTAGTCTTAATTAACAAATATTTAATTAATATTTATTTTACAAATTTATAGCTATTAGTTTAAATAAACTAAAAAATATGAAAGAAAAAATTCATTAAAATCCAGTGAAGAAAAATTACAAACCTGATAACTTGACTGCAAGTTATCCGGTGAAGGAAAAGTTACAAACCGGATAACTTGACTGGAAGTTATCCGATGAACTTTGGTAGGGGTGTGAAATGGTAAATATTAAATAATAAAATTATTTTATTAATTAAAGGGATAGAATTGGAATATTTAAAAAATATAGGGGTAGAGGGATAATGGTAGCGGTATGAGGTATAATTTTCCGTGATAAAAGTAGCAAAAGTATATATCACCACTAGGGGTGGAAATAGGTCAGGCTAATAACAGGGGCCTACAGGCTGGCCTATAAAGGCTCAGGCCAGGCCATACATTTTTTATAAATGAAAAAGGCCTAGGCTTTTTTATAAGCCTATTTAGTTAAAAAGGCTAGGCCTCAGGCCCAAAAAATAGCCTTTTAAGCCTATCAGGCCGGCCTATTTAAATAAATATGAATAATTTTGTTATTATCATTATGTTATGTCTTGTACTTTAAATTAAAATACATAAATAAAACTTGGTTATCTTAAAAAACTTTTGAAAATAAGATGAAAACACCTGATGAACATTATTTTCATAAGTTATCTTAAACAAATAGTCTCCCAGAACTTATGCTAATAGGTAAGTTAAAATAAGTCAATGCAAATAAATTTTTAGCCTCTTGGTATTTTAGTTAGTTAGTCTATTTAAACATTATTATAGTTAGTATGTCAAAACAAATAGGCTTTTATGTAGGCTAACAGGCTAACCAGGTCTTCGAAAAGGCCAGGCTCAGGCCTAAAAATAAGCCTACGACAGGCCACAGGCTAGGCTTAGGCTTCGATTTTTTTGACAGGCCAGACCTAGGCTTGGCAAAGCCTAACTCGGCCCAGCCTATTTCCACCCCTAATCACCACACCAGCTACATCCCAATTCCTATACTATGTAGATTTTTATTTTGAGGCCCACTAGACATTTGGGCCTTGTGCTGTGGCACTGGTTGCACAGGCACAGGGCCGGGCTTGGCTATCGTGATTCTAACTTTCCCTCACTCTTTTATAAATAAATTTAAATTTTTATTAGATAAATTCTTAAAATGGGTATCCTTACCTTTTTTTTAAAAATTGGATTAAAATTTGAATTCTTTTTTTAAAATAAAGTAATTATAAAAAATAACGTGCGATTGAATAATAGTATTTGATTGAACAAAAATATCAATATCCAATTAAGTTCAAGGTTACTAGAGTATTCATTTTTTTTAATTATTATTTTCTTTCAATGTTAATGGTCTTTGCTATCTAATACTTTTGGTGCTTACATACCCATCTTCTTCAATGCAAGTTAAGTCGACATTTTTACCACCAAACATTTGTTTGGTTCCTGATCTGTTTAGATTTGCAGGTTTTAAGATTTAGTTGTCCCTAGCGCGTCACATGATTTTAGGTTTTTATTAGACTGTGGGTTGTTCGTGGATTATAGCTCTAGTTTGAGTTCGTTGTCTTAAAATCTGCTTTAGTATGTTGTGATTTTAGATTAATTGTTTTTCAAAAATGTTTGTGATTCTTTTGTTGCAATTTCTAAGTGAATTGTTTGTTAATGAATTTGTTATATGTGTTACAAATGAGTTCATTTTTCGTATTTAGAATTTGAGTTTGATGCTCGTCAATTCTCTATTATATTATTTTATTTATATTTTAATTTGCATCATATGTGGTGATCTTACCTGATCAGAATGGATCGTCAAGGTCAGCTGTGGTGGACTTGAAGAATTGAGGAGGGGGTACCTGCAAGATACTCTGATGCCAAAGTAAAAGAGCAATCAGAGAGAGCAAGTACTAGGTTTTAGAGAGAATGAATACCCAACCCTCTAGTGAAAGAGGTTATTTATAGCCCCCAGCGATGGGTCAAGGTTTCCTAATTGGGCCAGATCCAACTGGATGCGCACGTGCTAGGAAACTGCCAGAACCCCTTGTGTTAGGGCTGCGTCAGTAGGTGGTTCCACATTCTGGGTGAGCACGTGCAAGGATCGGAGGCAGTTACCCGAATCCCTCGCGTTGGACTTGACCGCATGGTCTTCCGTGGACTTGATTCCACAACGATTACCAGCAGCCTTTGTTGGGCCTAATGTAATTGGGCCTGCCCGACTTGGATGGGAGATTGGACCTGCTCGATTGTAATATGGGGGTTGGGCCTGCTCGACCCAGACCAGAATAGGTGGTTCGCTGGATTATGCACGTGATGTACGAATGTTGTTTCTAAATTCTATTTTTTTGTAAGCAAGAATTATATTAATGGGAGAACTAAGGGTTCTCCAACTTTGATACACAAAACCGGAACACGTCCGACAAAAAACGATAAAAAAGACAACGGGTCTTTACAAAAATCGTTAAAGTTACAATTGGAATAAGTAATATCACCAAAGAAAGACCATCTCCACACCAAAATCTTGATTTTCCACACTATATCATTTACATTCCAAACCTCTTGTTTAAAGCAAAAGTCATTGTTTTAATATTTTTTTATTAGGTAAGATTCTATATTCCCATCTCCCTCTTTTTTTTTTCTCAAATTATAAAACATTTTTAGAAAAGCTTCTTTATTTGCAATACAATTTTTTTAATAAGAATTTTACAGACAAAATTCTTTATTTAAATTATTAGTAGCATATATATAATAAGAATAATAATTATATATTTTATTGACCAGACAATATATTTTCAATGATAAATAATTAAAGTAAAATACAATGGATTTTATATGATTACCAAGTTCTCTATATTACATTAAAATTCACAATATTAATTAAACATTAAAATTCACGTTAGACAAACATGGCTCTCTCACCTAATTTTTTCCCCATGGATCTAGTTAGCGAGATCTTATCCGCTCTTCCCGTGAAATCTATTCTGCGATTCAGATGCGTTAACAAGTATTGCGACAACTTCGTTTCCGATCCCAATTTTGTAAAACTTCATCTCAAGAGATCAGCAGCACGAAATCCGCAATTCATACTAATGGCCGATCACTACCTACATATCCCAGGTGAGTCCCCCTATGGCAGTGACTATGATTATGACGTTGATGAAGCTTTCATTCCCTATTCTTTATGCAGTTTAATCGATAATCCCTCTTTTTCCCTTGAAATTGATCCTTATTACTTGGTGAAAAACTTAAATTACCGTATAATTGGTTCGTGCAATGGATTGATATGTTTAGAGGGTAACTCCATCACCCGTGAGTATTATGAGTGTTGGTTTCGATTATGGAACCCAGCCACCAAGACAACGTCTCCGAAATTCGGATTCTTACGCTTATTTGTCAATACTCTCGCTGATGATGGCTATTACCAATTCAACTTCGGTTTTGATGATTCTACAGGAACTTATAAGGTAGTGGCCTCATGTTATAATAAACGTGAACTAAAAAGTAAGGTCAAAATTCTAACTTTTTGTGATTCTGTTTGGAGAGATATTGGAAGTTTTCCTGTTGATCCTTTGAATTTGGGCTCAGTTTTGGAATCTGGTGTGTATCTCAAAAGCACTATTAACTGGTTTGCTATTCAAAATAAACTTCGCTATAATTATAAGGATATTACCGCTGAACAATGTTTTATCACTTCCCTTGATTTGAGAACCGAGACTTGCAATAAGTATTTATTGCCTCGTGATTTCAAAGAGGTTCCTCCTTCAGAGCCAATTGTTAGTGTGTTGGGGGGCTATCTTTGTTTTTCTTATCGTAACGAGGAACCTTATTTTGTTATATGGAAGATGGAGAAATTTGGAGCCGAAGATTCTTGGGCTCAATTCTTTAAAATTAGTTATCACAATCTTCAAATTGATTATGACTATAGTGACAAATATATAAAATATCATTTTCAATTGAAGCCATTATTCCTTTCTAAAGACGGTGATTCATTGATACTAACAAGCAGTTTAAAATCTCAAGAGATTATTTACAGTTGGAGAGATAATAGAGTGGAGCAAATAGAAATTGATGCAAGTAGAACAATTAATGATGATACAACTATGTATAATGCCAGGTGCACAGAGAAGGACTATTTTGAAAGCTTAGTTTCAGTTTTATGAAAGTAAGTTCCTCTTGCATAGTTTACATGTTTGAGTTTATGCTAATTTATATATGTTGTTTTCATATGTATCAATTGTGTAAATGTTTACTTTTATTATTGGTGAGGTTGATTGTATTTTTGAATGGCTATCTATTATGTATCAGCAAATGACAGTAATATATTCCTTAACTTCATGTGTGGGATTGCAGAGAATTAGAAGGACTGCCAACAACTAAGACAATGTGGAAATTAAAAAGCTTAGAAGAAGAGCAGCTAAGGCAGGGTCTGCCTAAGGAGGATGGATTCAAAGGAATATGATTTGAATTAGTTAGGATTTTAAAATTAAATTACTACATTGCAATGTTTATTACTTTTTTTGTTTATGTTTAAGCCTGGTGAGAAAAACGCATACATAACTGTTATTGACTTGTACCAGTTGAAGAAGGAATTCTACATTTTTTTTTTTTTTAAAGCAAGAGACTAATATTATAAAACAACCACCAACCGGTTCAACAAATACAAGACCAAACCAAAGAAAATTACAAGCCGATTGCAACTATTAAGATAAGTAAAATAATGGGTTATTGCTAAACTCATAGAAATTACAATAGGAATGAGTAATTTTCCCTATAAAAGACCACCTCCACATTAATGCCTTAACACTCCAAACCACATCCCTCGAGTTCCAAGAAGCATTGTTGAAAACTATATCGTTCCTTCGAAGCCACAAACTCCAAATAATAGCCAACCAAATAATTCCCTCCTTTCCCTTTTTGACTTTCTTTTTCCGGCAAAAAGAACTCCAATGACAAAACCCCTCCTTAAAATTCGTAAAACTTAGATAGTTCATTCCTACCCAATCCGACATCTCCCTCCAAACAATAACGGAATTCCGACAAGAAAAGAAGGAGTGTAATAATGTTTCATGACAATCACCACAAAAAGCACAATCTAAATTCGAAGTAGAATTGAGAATACCTTTCCGAAAAAGAGAATCTTTCGTCGGGAGCTTATTGAGAAAACACCTCCAACCAAAGGCCTTCACTTTTACCGGAGCCTCCACCTTCCATATGTCGCTAAAAGCCTTATGAAAGCGGTCATCCGGGCCAAGAGGAATATGCTGCAAATTCAACCTATTATAACAAGAAGAGACGGCGAAGATGCCATCCACACCATGCTGCCACTTAGCCGTGTCGGGGCTGTCCGGCCGCAAAACCGGAGCACTTTCCAACAGCATACTAAGGCGGTTAACATCATCACTAATTTGCATCGAAGCGGTTGCCGGAATACCGAAGTCCCCCCAAATCCAACTACCTTCTCTCCAACCTCTACATTTTTAGTTATTATGTATTAATTATTGTGGTTAATATCCACACCACAATTGACACTTTCATTTATTCTTGTTAGTATTTTTAATTCACTTATGTACTAACCAGTGTTCAATTCAGCATGTTCCTCTGATACATCAGATAATTAAGTGTGCTATAAGATTAAGAGTGACAAAACGGGTCCGGCCCGTTAGACATGTCTGTTTTGCCCACACTTTAGTACGGGCGAGCCAAGGATTTCAACCCTCATCCTATAATGTGTCCGTCCCGCCCCGTTATTTTTTGCAGACTTTTGTGAGCATGGTCATTTACATAAATTTTTGTGTTTTTAAACTTAAAAGGTGTATTGTCCGCGGGCTTTCTCCGCCCTGCCTTCAATCTTTGCAGGGTGAACTTAGGTTTTAGGCTGGCATCCTCCACTATAACCGCATCACCCTGTATTTTTGCAAGCTTTTATCGGGCACGCCTAAAAGGACGGACATGCTCGTTTGCCATCCCTAAGTATAATATGAACGTACAATAAATTTATACTATTTAAACATTCAATGGATTTATAGTATTTAAACATTCAAAGAGTCTAACGGAAAAATCAGTTTTATATGTTTATCGTTTACGAAGGACTAAACTTGGTAGATCATAAAATCATGATTAATGTCAAGTTCAGTAATATTATTTATTAAAATTGAAATTATATTTAAAATTTTGAAATTAGTTGGAATTCTAGAAATTTTACACTTTTTAAAACTTAAAAAAAAAAAAAAAAGTTTACGTATAACAACAAAGAAAAACTAAGTTGTTGACGTTGGTTTGACATGTTTCACCTTTAGTCTAATAATTAAATAATGTTATAAATTAGTTCTTAACTCTAGTTCGTTTATTTTATTGAGTTTAATTGAAATATAATCGATAGTATAATATATTTTTACACTGAAAATGAATCGTAACTATTAAATTGTTAAATTATATTTGATTTTTATTTTAATTATATATAAAGTAAGTATAAGGAATAGTTGTGATAAATTGATAGTGTAAAACTTTTTATACCGATCAAACATAACAACTAATCTCTATCTCATAAATATTTATCTTAAGTAAATATAATTTTTATTAAAGTAAATTAATTATATTTTTTAAAGATTAAAAATTTATAATTTTTAACTTTTTTGACTGAACAATATTTTATAATTAAATTATTACTAAAATATAGAAACTTTATAAATATATATATATATATATATATATATATATATATATATATATATATATATATATATATATATATATATATATATATATATATATATATATATATATTAAAGAATTAAATATGTTTAAAGAGACAAAAAATAAAATTTGGTAATTTTATAAAAAAAAACATATTTAATCCAATTTTAAATAGTATTTTATTTTGATATTTTTGAGACCGAATTATAATTAAAATAAAATAGCATAAAATTTAGGATTTAATGGAAATACACAAACAATGTAAAGTAGTTTTACACTGTCAGTGAAATCCAAACCATTAACTTTTATAAATGTTTGATTTTTTTATTTAAATAACATTTAGAGTATTTATTTTTAAGGGTTGTGATACACTGACAGTGTAAAACTACATTACATTTAAGCTCTAAAATTTATATAATAACAAACTTGTGTATATTATAAATGAGAAAAGACAAGAATGAGAGTGTAAACCTTTCACGACCATGTATCCTATTCCTACCAAGTCCTAGTATTATTTTTAAATTAATGAAATAACATGACAGAATGATATATTCTCTTGGATACACTACAACACGGAACAGCTTTCACAGCGCTTTTTTTGGCCTTTAACAGCGCTTTAAAGCGCTGCCATAGCCAGCGCTGGCGTAGGCTACGAAAGCGCTTTTAAAAGCGCTCTGGTAGACCCCCCCTTTAAGAGCGCTTTCCTGGAAAAAGCGCTCTGGTAGGACCCCCTATTAGAGCGCTTTCCTGGAAAAAGCGCTCTGGTAGACCCCCCTTTAAGAGCGCTTCTTAGTAAAAGCGCTGGCAAAGACCAGTAAAAAAGCAAAAAAAATTAAAAAATTACGCAGCATACAAAAGCGCTTTTGGAAAGCGCTCTGGTAGGCCCCCCTATGAGAGCGCTTTTTCCAGAAAAAGCGCTCTCATAGGGGGGCCTACCAGAGCGCTTTTCCAAAAGCGCTTTTGTATGCTGCGTAATTTTTTAATTTTTTTTGCTTATTTACTGGTCTTTGCCAGCGCTTTTACTAAGAAGCGCTCTAGTATGTGGACCTTTAAGAGCGCTTTTTAGAAGCGCTGTAGTTGCTAAATGAGGTATTTTTATGTGCAGCCTATAATTTAATCCTCCCAGTCGACCTGTAATGTTTTCGACCTGTAATATTTTCGACCTGTAATATATTTTCGACCTGTAATATATTTTCGACTATATTATTTCAGCCATCAGTAAGACAATATATATACTAATATATACCATTATAATATCCAAAATTATATATATACATCATTACAAAATTATATATATACATCATTACAAAATCAACAATATTATAGTTCAAATCTGCATGAAAAATAGCTTAATATAAAATTGACACAATTCCTCTTTGATTTCTTCTAACTTTAGCTTCGAGTACCCAGCAGCACGGAATTCGTCAAGGTACTATAAAACAAAAACATAATATGAATAATATATTTAGGTAAATGTAATAAATTATATGAAATTATCTTAAGTTATAACTTTATACCGTGGGAGGAATCTCTAATTGATTCGCCTGAATGATTTCTTTCATAAACCTCAATACAAAGTATCCGCAGTCTGAACTGTTACGCTGTAGCGGACACTACATAGAAAAACAAATAAGATTCTATATAAGTTGTCTTATTTTACCAAGTAGCATAAATATTATAAGCAAATTTGTGAAAAGTAATGTACCTGCACTTCGATCCAGGTGATGTTGTTTGATTTAGTCCGGGATACCTGTGCGTCCCGTTGACTACGGAATACTTGTATTGATCTAATTAACAAATATATAAAAGCATATGTTTAGATCAATCCCACAAATAAGTAAATATATAAATATACACGAATATATATTTAGAACGATCCCACTTACAAATCAACGATTTCCTTCATGGCCGGATAATTGGTCCATTCACCCTTTACCGAATTCAGATAATACACGACTTCCCTTATCGGGTTGATAGCAAGCAGCAACCAGTGTGCTCTATAAATTAAAACAATAGGTTATATGAAAATATTGCTATACACTAAAGAAACAGAGATTAGATGAATAAAGAATGAGAAACTAACCCTACTGGTCGGGTATTATACGCCCAAAGATGCAGACATTCTGTATTGCCGGTGGACATGAATCTATCGACTAAGCGCTGTCTAACAGATTCCGGATCCGAAACAATTTCCATTCCGCTACAATGGGCGGAAGACACGAACCGGAATCTGTTAGACAATGCAGTCCCGCGCAACACTCTGTCATACAACAACCTTAAATAAAAACATAATAAACATTAGATTCTTTTCATTGAAAAAGTGTAAATAAATTATATTGTGGGACTAATTAAATAATATATCGGATGAGTGAATATTACCGGATGTATGAATGCATATTACTGACGCCTAGTTGATCTTGGTTAAAAATCTCTTGCAAGTCATCAATTGTAATATGTGACTTGAACTCAATACCGAAGACACTTTCATCCATATCGATTTCCCGTAAAGCACCATCCTTCATATCGGACATATCAACCATTGTTGCGAGTGTCGCTCGGTATCGAGGCACAAAAGCACCGCCTTTTCTTGCCGCTTGCTTCGGAGGACCACTGGGTGGTACACTACGAACCTGCTGCGTCACTTGTTGTGACTCCCGAGCGGATGCCTAAAAATCATATAAGTTAGGTAAAATATAAAATCATGCATATTTTGATTCAGATTATATATTAACACTTTAAATGTACCTCTTTTAGCGATGCAACAGACTCCTCCTCCTGTAAAATCCCTTTACCCTTAATTGCGGGTTTTATAGGAGCAGTCTAAAAATAAAATGTAAAACATAATTAATAAACGGTTTAGAATTGACATTCGAAAACTAAATGATTCATAATCGTTTTCAATTTACCTCATCACTAATGGTAATGAGCTCCGAGGGCCATGCAACAAACGATCCTATTGCATCTCGCAGCAATGTCGTCTCTGAGACCATGTCAGGTACCGGTAGAATCGCATCACGATCTAATACAACATCCACCGATACTTTCAGGTGTCCATCCGGGAGCGGTCTGTGGTGAAGTAAATCTCCCGAAGTGTTGTGCACTTTTCCCTTGCCAACTAGTCGATAATTCGGTTCCGATAAGTATAGTTGGCAAGATGAAATGCCCTAAACCAAAAGTAAATATAAAGTCATTATCATTAATAAAATAGAACAATTTAAAAGGAAAAAAAATTATAATTACCTCGGGAAATTTCCTTTGATAGTTGATACTAGCCTTATCACTAGTTTCTTTCACCGATGAAGTGTTGCACTTTTCTCTCATATACACTTCTTTATCTCTTTGCAATTCAGAGACTTGTGCTTGCAATTCCGCCAACTTTTGCAACACTTCTTCATTTGAAGGATTTCTTCTCCTAGGACTCTTGTAAAAAGAGGTTGGAGTCACACCATGACCCTTACCCCTCACCCGACCGGGATACTCGGGAGCATCTAGTACTCTACTAAGTACGCTCTCCTCACCGGTGGATGCCGATTGCGACAAGGTCTCCTGTAATTCATTTACATTTAAATAAATATTAGTGGAGATAAAAAGTCATTTATATATTAAAAAACATTTGATTTAATTAAAGACACAGTATTATACTTACACATTCAGTATAAACTCTCTGAACATCGGGATCGACAGCGTGATTCTTGCCCACACGAGCTTCCTTCCACAACACATGTACAGGAAGTGAAGCTTCCTCACTTTTACTCTCCTCCAACTATGCATTGACACAAACGATAAAATCGTCAATTAAAACATGCACATGTAGACAATTAATTAAATCGAATTTCTATTTACTTACAATTTTATCCTCTAAGCGTGCATATCCCAAACGCCCTTTTTTGTATGGATACGCGGGTTTGGATGCTCTCTCCCTATTCGTGGCACTCTTTTTCTGAAAAGCTTCATCTCTTTGCTTTACAAACTCAGCCCAATCTGCTTCATCAATGAAGGTCGCATACTTTGTTGGCCGTCCCGGTGCATCTTTAAGAAATTTTCCATCTTTATCCTTAAGATAGGTGTTTGTCAAAAAACTTTTCCACCCTCTATATCTCTTGCCGGCCAAACTAAGTATGTAGCTTTTACGTTCATCTGGTATCTCAAAAGTCCTCTGCAAAAAAACGTACGCATAGTGTGTTAGTATAAATAATTTAAACAATTTATCGTCAAGATAATAACAACAATTAACCATATATGATATATACCTGAAGCTCTTCCCAAATCGCTTGTTTTTTCTCCTCCAATTCTAAATTTTTCGTTTTCGATTTCCAGGTAGCTATGGAGACCGGAATATGCATACGGACAAGTGGATACATGGTTCAAAAGTTATGTACAAAACGAGAATATGCACCAAATTGAATAAAACAAATTAGTCGGACTATGTATACTATTACCTTTATCACTAACGTCTCTTTCTTTTCTTGGTAGGTTTGTGTACTACGCGTCTCTTAACAATGCGGACGGTTGGATTGATCCAAATACCCTCATTATGATCATTTCTAATACAAGATTCATTCTCATTTTGATCGTTTCTTGTACAAGATTCAATGCCAACACCAATATCACCTTGATCTTCAATTTTTTCATCAACTATTTTGTTAGATAAAAGCACTATAGACCATTTCGTACTTGTCGGATCATTGACATAGAACACTTGTTTAGCTTGAGAGGCTAGAATGAAAGGCTCATCTTTGTACCCTACCCTATTGAGATCCACTTGCAAAAATCCTGACTTATCCATTCGTACGCCACTATTATTTTCAACCCACTTGCAACCAAATACAGGAATCTGAAACTTCGCGTAATCAAACACCAAAATGCGCTCGATAACCCCAAAATATGACAAATTTGCAAATTTCGGATTTAAGTCATTCGCACTTGATATGTGCATAGCTTCAGCTACCAAGGTAACACCACTATTTTGCATAGTACTTTTATCATCCTGTTCTTTGGTATAAAATGTGTATCCATTAATTGCGTATGCGCTATAAGAAAGTACAATTACAGATGGACCATAGGCTAAACATCTCAACCTTTCTGTTACTGAAGCAGGATCTGAACGATACTTTGAATAAATATGATCTCTAAACCACGGTATGAAACTTCGATTGTGCTCTCGTACTATCCAGTTCTCATTTCTATTTGGATTTAAATCTCGGAGAACAACTTTGTGCATTTCAACAAACGGCTCAACCTCAATCTCATTGTGCAGAACATACAAGTGCACTTGATCCCGTTCGACCATTGATACTGTCACAACTTTATTTCCAATTAGCCTTTTTCCTTCTTTTTTTTCGACAATATGAGATTTGGGGAGTCCAATTGATTGAACATTTGACAGATATTCAGTACAAAACTCAACCGCTTCTTCAGCAACGTATCGCTCGGCAATACAACCCTCCGGTCGACTTCTGTTTTTCACGTACCCTTTTAATATTTTCATATAACGTTCAGCAGGGTACATCCATCTCATATAAGCTGGTCCGCACAGTTGTGTCTCTTTCACAAGATGAACGACTAGATGAACCATTATGTCAAAAAACGAGGGAGGAAAATACATTTCAAGATCACATAAAGTAACAACTATCTCATTTTGCAATGTTGGTAAGATCGCGGGATCGACCACCTTACTGCAAATAGACCTGAAGAAGAAACACAGCTTAGTTATTGCGCTTCTTACTTTTTCTGGCAGAATAGAACGTATACCTATTGGTAAAAAATGTTCCATTATAACATGGCAATCATGCGTCTTCAAACTCTTTAACTTGAGGTCTTTCATGGACACAAGTCTTCTAATATCTGAAGAGTAGCCTTCTGGAACTTTTACTTCACTGAGGAACTTACACAATGTTTTCTTCTCCTTTCTAGATAGAGTGTAAACAGCAGGTGGCAGATATGTTCGTCTTCCTTTCGTCACAGGCCCCAATTCAGTTCTCATCCCCATGTTTACCATGTCATTCCTTATGTTAACGCCATCCTTAGACTTTCCTTGTATATTGAGTAGCGTACCTATAACGTTGTCAAATACATTTTTTTCAATATGCATAACATCCAGGAAATGTCTTACGTACAACGACTTCCAATATGGAAGTTCAAAGAAAATTGACTTCTTCTTCCACCCACCCTTGACAATTGAATGTGCAAAAGGCTTGCCAAACTGAGTGCTCACATCTTTCACCTTTTCAAAAATTTGATCACCTGACAAAAAAGGCGGGGCTGTACGATGTTCGGCCTCTCCATTGAATGCTTTTCTCCACCCACGGTAGTGATGATTAGAATTTAAGAATCTACGATGGCCGAGAAAGACATTCTTCTGACAAAGCGCCAATCGTGTCGTATCGGTTTCATCTTCACAAACAGGACACGCCTTTTGACCCTTGTTGCTGTACCCGGATAGATTTCCGTATGCTGGAAAATCATTAATTGTTCCAAACAACATCGCCCTCAAGTTGAAACTTTCTTTCCTATACCCATCGTAAACCTCCACACCTCTCTCCCACAAAAACTTTAAATCTTCGATTAAGGGTGCCAAGTATACGTCTATGTCATTCCCTGGTTGTTTAGGCCCAGAAATTAGCATAGATAACATCATGTACTTACGCTTCATACATAGCCACGGAGGTAAGTTATAAATCATAAGAATCACAGGCCATGTGCTATGCGAGATACTTTGAATACCATGCGGGTTCATTCCATCAGTAGACAATGACAACCGAAGGTTTCTTGCTTCTTTTCCAAATTCAGGATATTCAGTATCAACTTTACTCCATTGTGGTGAGTCTGCCGGATGTCGCAACTTTCCATCAATAATTCTTTCATCTGCATGCCAAGTCAAGTGTCTTGAATCGGTCTCACTACGATACATGCGTCTAAATCTCGGAATTATAGGAAAATACCATAAGACTTTAGCAGGAGACAACTTTTTCTTATATCGAGGGGCACCACATTTAGGACACTCATTCAACGCTGCATACTCGTTTCGAAACAAAACGCAATCGTTTGGACATGCGTGTATCTTATCATAGCTCATTCCAATAGAAGACAACATTTTTTTGGCTTCATACGTTCGATTGGGAAGAACATTATCCTCTGGTAGCATATCTTTCATAAGGGCTAATAACTCTGTGAAACTTTTATCCGACCATCCATTGTCCGCCTTTAAGTTGTACAACTTTAACACCGCAGACAATCTTGTGAATTTTGAACAACCATCATACAACGGTTTCTCTGCATCGCTTACCAACCTCTCAAACATTTTGGGACAATCCGCTAGATCTTCTTCCAGCGCTTCTGCAATCTCTTCGACTCGATCACAATCGTATGTGTCTGTGCAATCGTCGTTTGAAGCATACTTCCTATTACACCTCGACCCAGCATTCCCGGTACTTTTCTCACCATGCATTGTCCAACATGTATAACTTCTATCAATTCCAAACCGTAGTAAATGAGATCCCAACTGATTCCCGTCAACCTTACCCCCGGCATAACAGCAACCCAAGCAAGGACACGGCATTCGAAGCGGGTCTTTGGAGTTCGCAACCGCAAACTCAACAAATTCCCATACCCCTTTCTCGTACTCTTTCGACAATCGGTTTGAATTCATCCATGTCTTATCCATGTCTTAATTAAGCTAAACAAATGCTTCTTGGTTTCTCTATCAGGTACTAAGGAATTCTGTCAAGATAATAAATAGCTATCATCATAATAGAATACCTAATCAGAAAACCTAATCAGAATACCCGAATTCTTAAAGAAGACATTACCTTATTTCAAGGTAATATAAGTCCACAAACCAAAAAATTGGTTGAGAGACACTAAATTGATATTAAATAGAACCATAAACAATAAACTATAAGCAGAAAATAACAAACTATAAGCAAGAAGAAAGGGATAGTAACCTGAGTTAGACTTGATGTGGGAGATGGGTAGGTTTGAATCGGCGTTGTACAAGTAGAAACCAGAGACTTCAAAGTAACTGTAAAATTAAACACACACACCATGCGGTTAAATACACCACTACTAACAAATATCAAAATAAACCCAATCTAGAACTCAATTATTTAAAATGATATGAAATCAATTATCAATTAGCTAGTAACTACAAACAAGAGAAAGAACAGATGCATACATGTGTACCACGGCTTGTTCAACATACATTGGTTCGTAAATGAGAGGCTAGTTCATTAGTCCTAACAATTAACCTCAACTAACAGTCTAACTTTATAACTAACTTACAACATAACCACCAGTAGGATTAAGTGATAACTAACGGTCTTTTTAAAATAGAATCTTAATTTATTTTCATACATTACTTTTAATATGAAATGAAATAAATATCGAATTAGTAATGCTTTGAGATTATAAGAAATCAAATTAGACAAAATACATATTATCACTTTCAAATATATATGCATTTATACAATTAAACAAACTTTAGTAACAAAGGTCTCCATTTTTCAAAACTCTACTCCTTTTAAGAAATGAAAGAATCCTCACTCATATTTTAGAATCAAGTAAAACCATAAAACATTAAAGTGAACGTAGTTTCTCTTAATAATCATTTGGTGTAGACAAGTTATTAACCCTCAATTGAACTACCCATTACAATTCAAATAACTCAATGATATGACAAAGAAGAAATTATGCAGCAAGTAGTTCATGCTTTCATAATATACTATAGCTTTCATTTCATATCATATACTATAGCTTTCATTTCATGCTTTCATTTCAAACAACCCATTATAATTAAAAACGAAAATGGCACTAATGTGTTCTATTCTTGACAAATGTGTTTGCAATTTAGATATAAAAATATCAAAGTTCTGTTTTTAGCTAAAATAATGGCACTAATGTGTTCTATTCTTGAAAAATTGTGTTCTTCAGCACAACACATTCAGTACCCAACAACAAAGCAACAAGAAATTGTGTTCATGGATTATAACCTATTAAGAAACATAGCCAGTCGAACAAAAACAATTAAAAATAAAGCAAAAGAAAACAAGGTGACATACATGAAGATGAAGATGACGGCGGCGGTGGAGGCGAGATGCTACACGGCGGCGGCGGCGGTGAAGAACTTTGAGTTGTGGGAGACAAAGTGGGGGAGACGAAGTGGAAGAAAAAAGATGGGGGAGACAAAATGGGTTTTCTGGGTTTTCTGGGCAAGTTAGCGTCAATGGGAGAAAAAAGATGAATTAGGGATTCTGAACGCGTAATATCAAATTTTAGTAATAAGGCTACTAAAGCGCTTCTGGAAAGCGCTCTCATAGCCTGGTCTATACCAGCGCTTTTGACAAAAAGCGCTCTCATTAAACACCCCTACCAGAGCGCTTTTGAAAAGCGCTTTCGTTCCCCCCACGTTCCCCCCACCTACCAGAGCGCTTTTGTAAAGCGCTTTCGTACCCCCCACCTACCAGAGCGCTTTTGAAAAGCGCTCTCATAACCCCCCCCTACCAGAGCGCTTCTTAAAAGCGCTTTCATACCCCCCCACTATTAGAGCGCTTTTTTAGCGTGTTTTTTAATTTTGTCTTTAGCGAAGCCTATGCCAGCGCTTTTCCTAAAAGCGCTTTCGTAGGGGTGCTGCTAAAAGCCAAATTTGGCGTAGTGATATAAGCGCAAAACTTTTTTACATTGAATTCATTATTATAAAGAATATTAGTAAAAATATTTCATAAAAAGAAAAAACTTATAAACACTTGAAGATTCCCAATAGAATTTACAATCATGTATCCATCTCCATTGTTCTTCCCTCAGGATCTCATCACCGAGGTTTTATCTATTCTTAATGTTAAATCTATTTTGCGAATCAGGTGCGTTAACAAATTTTGGGACGCTCTCATTTCATATCCCGCCTTCGTGAAATTGAATTTCAAAAGATCAGCAAAGCGAAATCCTCAATTCATTCTAATTTCCGGTCATACCAAACATATCCCAAGGGAGTCACCCTATGGAAGTGATGATGAGAGCGAGCATGAATGCGGTGTCATTCCCTATTCCATTAGCAGTTTGGTTGATAATCCGTCATTCAACCTTTCTGTCGACTCTTATCAGCTGGTGGAAGACAAATGATGCTCTCGTATGGTTGGTTCTTGCAATGGATTGATCTGTTTGGCTGGTGATTACTTTATTCGTGAGTATAAAGACCACTGGCTTCGATTGTGGAACCCAGCCACTAGGACAACATCCCCAAAATTTGGGTGTGTTCGCGAATTTCGCAATCCACTAGATATTTTCGCCTATGATCACCGTTATAAATACATATTTGGTTGGGATGAATCTACCGACACTTACAAGGTAGTTGCCTCAGAATTCAAGGAACCTGAAATGAGAAGCAATGTGAGAATTCTGAGTTTGGCTGATAATGTTTGGAGAAAAATTGAAAGTTTCCCAGTTGAACCCATGGATTCAGACTATTCTTCTGAAAGCGATTATGTTGGTATGTATCTCAAAAGCACTATTAATTGGTTAGCTATTCGTGATAAACTTTGGTATATAGGTGATGATTATAAGAATATTAATGTTGAGCAATTTGTTATTGTTTCACTTGATTTAATAACTGAAACATGCAATCAATATTTATTACCTCGTGATTTTGACGAGGTGCCTCCTGCACAGCCAACTGTTAGTGTGTTGGGGGATTGTCTCTGTTTTTCTTATTGTTACAAGGAAACAGATTTTGTTATATGGAAGATGGAAAATTTCGGAGTTGATGATTCTTGGATTCAATTCCTTAAAATTAGTTATTACAGTCTTCAAATTGATTATGACTATAGTGACGAATATATAAAGTATCATTTAAATTTCGTTCCGCTGTTTCTGTCCAAGGATGGTGATACTTTGGTACTTGATTGCAGTAGGTTATTCATTGAACAACTTCGAATATCTTAATGAATGATTTATAGTTTGTAAGAAAAGGTTTTGAACAAACAAAGAAAGAGTAATGATATGTTGTATATTATAGATTGGAATGAATTACCAAGGGCTCCAATAGCAAAGCAAATAGATGCAACATAGAAAAGAATGTGGTGGAACGACATTTTGTATGACTCTAACCCGTACCGGTCGCCCTTACCGTCTCTCTCTTGTCGCTTCTTCTCACATCGAACTGCTTGACCCATTCTCCAATACACTGTAAAACCACCTACTACAACACACTTTTATTCCTCCTTCTCCGTCCAAACAAACCACTGAAAACATCGTAGAAGAACAAGGATCTCGTTGCCAGTTTCTCTTGATCTTGTATAGTGACTTCACATTTATGATGGCATCAACTATTATATCATCATAAATTAAATTATGTCAAAAAAATATTGAAATAATAATAAAGAATATGCTTACCATATAAATCAATGTTGACAAAATATTTTTCTTTCTAACGAACGGAAGCAAATAAAACAAAAAATTATTAGTATCTCCAAAACATATTCAACTTCACTATCTTTCCCACCCCAATTCAAAACAAAAAGAGTAAGAAATAAGGAGGAAGTTGTATATGAAATTAAAATGAAGAGGAAAGGATATCCTGTGAAATAACCATCCCTCCTCCGCCACATATTTTGCCGGAACCCTACGAAAATTCCAGGTTATGAACCAAATCTGTTATGAATACAAGAATAAGAAAACAGAAAAGAAAGAACAATAGAAGAGGGAAAAACATACCTTTTTAGAGTAGCAGAGGAAGGAGAAACGGAGACGAGAAAGGAAGGAGAAACGACAGATTTAGGGTTTGAGGAGATGACGGAAAGTTTAGGGTTGGAGGAACATACAAAGAGGGTGAGAGAAGACAAAAATGGAGAGAGAGAGAGAGAGAGAGAGAGAGAGAGAACAAAAAATTGGAGAACATTTGATTGGTTTATCAAACTATTGCATTACCCAATGGTTTAGTTATTGTTAGCAAATAAACAATAGCGAAATTGAGAAAAGGGTGCCACTTGGAATAATGGGTACATTTGATTGGTCTAATAGAGTTTTGATTTAGCAAATTACCAAAATGGGTATATGTTAATGCAGATTTAACAAAGCAAAAGGGAAATTAAGGGAGTTAATAAGTATATTATAATCTTAGTTAGGTAGTTGATTTGTAACTCTTATATCCTTCATTTTAATACCTTATTATAGTTTGAGTTCGTTCTATTTTAAAATATGACAATAAGCATATGTTTTTTTGTGGGATAGACATATATGGGAATGTGGTTATTAGTCAGTCTCCTAGATTCCGAGTGTTTACTGATGACCATCAGTAGTATTAGAATCCGGTTCGAATAAGCGACCAGTTACTTGTGTCAAAAGTCTTATTGACATGGTGGTTAAAAGGTGTGTTCCATTGAAGTGTCCATGATGAAATAAAGGTGTCTTTCAATAGCGGTACAATCATGTGGATGAAAGTGCTCTTTCTTGAGGGGGGAGCATAATGGATGGACTCACACTTGAGCACGAGATTGTTGAGAAACAAGTTTGCGTTGTCTAAAAAAACAAATGTAAGTTCTAAGTCACACATTGTTTAGAAAAGTGAAGGTTTAACACTTTATAAGTGAGAGAATCCATATACCTATTACCTTAAAGTTTTGCATGAATATGTGGTGTCTCTCTCATTTGTTTGGGTGAGTCTTTGACTTTTAGGTGAGCATTTGGCCCAATATGAATGCTTCCACCTCACAACAAATATATTTGCCATTATTTTTCTGCCATCAGAATAATTATTATAGTGATGAATTTGAGGTTGTCATGGCATGAGTAATGTACAGGCATGCCATCCATACAAATCTTACATAAACAGGTGTATATTTGTTGAAAAAGTCTATTTTTCCATCGAAAGACATAAGCAAAACACACACTAAACTAACAACAGATTTAATCATTCTTCTATGATTTAATTATCTTCTTGAGCTTATTTGATGAAATTTCTCCATCACATAATCCTTCCAAAGTAGTGGATTCACTTGATGCACCAGGAAAATGCCTTTTACCAGCAGGTGCGACAGCATCAGGTTTGTGCTCAGAAGTAATTTCCAGGTCCTGAAGGATAGAAGAATAAAATTCAGGATTATCGATACAAATGTAAGGAAGTAAATGTGGAACATGATACAATATAATATACTGGTAGAAAACCAAAAAAAAAAAGGCGTCCACAATTTGAAGTTTGTACCTCCAGAGGCTATGATATTATAATTTGGATTGGAGTAGGTTCCTTTGCAATTAAAAAAACAAAAAGAACATCAGTCGATAGGTTCATTATAATAGCATTAAATCTTATATAAAATGAATGATAATTTATAAGAGGGTACCTTATTTGTTCCCACTTTTCCTTAAGTTGTTGGATAATAAGGTCATTTTTTATAATCATAACGACTGAACAGTTCTTCCAGCGTGGATGCCACTTAATCTTAATAGCCATTTCCAACTTAAACATTTGATCAAGTGCTAATGGGAAGTCCAATGGATCAGTAATTCCACACTATATAAAGAAGTGGCGGAATTAATGTACGCATAGTATGGGAAAGTACATTCTATTCCGTGATCATAATAAATATATAACCTCGATCATAGTATTACGAAGTTGAGATGTAGATAAACCCAAGAGCATTTCACTTTCTCAGTTCCAAAACACAAAATTGCAATTTTGACCGCCATGTGTAACCTCAATCTCAATCTTATACTTGAATCATCATAAGAAATTGTTCCATTAAAGTAGACACAACACGAAGACTGTTATAAACATGACGGCAACAACATAGATTAGATGGCAACAACTAAAACCTATAGATTTCATCCAGGGTTTCATGACCGATTTCACACTCAAATGGGGGTTTGTCACCACGTGTTGTATATTGACCCATATGGCAAGCACGATAGCACCATCCGAATGGAGACATGATCAATAATTTTATTGTAGTGATAGTAGCACAAAATGTAATCTGGACAAAGAGATGATTATATAAGAAATTATCACCACAAATGGTGAGGTTATAAATATAATATGAAACAATAGTAAGACATACATCCTTAAGTTGAATAATCTCAGCAATCGGTAAAACCACAACCTTCGACAACAATTTTTGCACGGGAGTAAGCTGAGAATTTTCAGAATTCTGTGAGGATAGTTGCGAATTTGATCCGAGTTGATCAGATAGAGTTACCCTGCTTTCCTTAGACATTCTACAGAAAGTGACAAAATTAGCAAAGCTCTAAATAAAGCAATGACACATAACGAATAATAATAACAACATACTTCTCTATAAAGTCTTTCATGAGAGGGAAATCAGCATCAACACATAAAAGGGTCACATTATAGGTGTTTGTCACGGACAAAAGATACTTTCCTGCACAAATAAATTAGACTTTGTCAGTGATTTTTAACAGAATTCGTATTTCTCCTATTAATTTAAAATGATTTACATAAGTGATGAAGTAACCTTCTTCCATCATTTTGGCATACTGAAGCAATGCATTTGTAGGAACTGGTGCATCAACCCTATCTTTGTTAAACCTGATGATCTTGTCCGCATATGATTCCCAAAGAGTACAGTTTAACATGTTGTTGCTAAACCATAATCACAAAACATTAGGATATAATACATGATTCTACTATAGGAGAGAGTTAAGAATTTGAAGAACAAACCCGTGGTCACGTAACACCATATTACTTTGCTGTTTCTTTGCACCAGATCAGTCTGTGCATAACCAATATTGTCCACCATTCCAATGACATCTGATATAAATATATTAATTTCACAGGACTAAAAAACCATGAAAAAATCCACAAAAGAAACAACGAAAAAGTATATTTACCAAACATGACATCTTTGACAAACTTCCCTGTTATGATGTCTAAAAAACTTGTAAAAACAACCGGCTTCGGGGGTATCTCATGTTTGTCTTCATCAACGAAAGACGTTCCAACAGTAAACTCTACCATAGGTTTGTGTCATGATGCCTTGAAGGCCAGAACATTCGGCACTACCTTAAATTTGATACAATATAGGTATGACCTAATAGGCATTTTTTGTTGAACACCGACACATGCGATGCTGGAACAACAACATGAATATCATCACCCTGTGACACAAACCAAAAAAAGTTTCAAATTATATGGTACACAACATAGGGAAAATCATACATAAATCATAAACATGCCAAATCATAAACAGGCCAATTACCGATTATCAACAAAGATCATTTCAAAATGTTCCTTGTTGTTAGACACAACATTCCATATGAGGTGAATCCTAACAACAATCTTCCAAAGCTCTTCTCCATCCTTGATGTCTGCTAATCTTTCAACATGCCTAGCCATAGTCATGCAATTTCATAGCACACTGAAATATAACCGCAGAAGTTAGAAAACATCGAAAGAAGAAGAATGATTATTGATAAATATGAAAGGCATTATATGAGACCATTGTTGCTGTAAGCGGTTTGGAAGGTGGATGGGTAGAGAGAGTAAAGAATCTGTAACTGCAACATGATGAGAGTTTGAGAGGTTTAACGTTGCAACCTTAAAACTGGCGCAACACACAATCAGTAGGGAATGATGTGGAATATTGTGAGAGTGAGGTGCTGATGTGGCATTGCCATATGATCAGAAAAAGTTAGACTTTTCTTATATGATAGATTTTCAAAATGATTAGGCTTGAATTTCCCTTCATAAAAAAAAATTCAACATAATAAAAAATATAATAATTATAAAAATTAATAATAAAAAATATTACTTATAATTATTTGTGCTAATTGATATGATAAATAAAGAATGTGTTTTTCTAGTATAACGTTATAAATTAATTTTTAATTTTATTTCAATTATTTCATTGAATTTAATTGAAATATATTTATGGTATAAAATATTTTTACATTGATAATAAATCGATAGATTTTAAATTAGAGTTTAAAGGTAGTGCACTGACAGCGTAAATTAACTTTATTCATAATTTTTTTTAATTAAAATTGTATTTTAATTAAATACATGAATGTGATTGGTTGACGGTGTAAAAATATTTTACATTGTCAGTGCATATCCTTTTTTTCTTTTTAAATTATATTTAAATTTTATTTTAATTATATATAAAGTAATCATGAATGATTGTGATAGATTGATAGTATAAAACTTTTTACGAGCTGCATAACAATTAATCTCTATCTCATTTTGTCCTTTTCAAGTTAATTTCTGACAAAAAAATTCATAATTATTTATCTAAAGCAAGTATAATCTTTTTTCTAAGTAATTTAATTATATATTTTTTTAAAGATTAAAAATTTATCATTTTTAACTTTTTTGACTGAACAATATTTTATAATTAAATTATTTGTAAAATATAGAAACTTTATAAATGTATAAAACTTTAAATAGTATTTTATTTTGATTTTTTTGGACCAAATTATTATAATTAAAATAAAACAGCATAAAATTTATATAATAACAAACTTGTCTACATTATAAATAATTGAGTTTAATGATATTTTCATGCAAATTAATATAACTTCTATCATATCATACAAAGTTTTTTAAAATTTTCAATCTGACTTATACAATAAAACTTTTACATTGCATATTCCTTTTTTTCTAAATAATAATAGTAAAAATATTTCATAAAAATAATAACCAGAAGCACTTGAAGATTCCCAATAGAATTTACAATCATGTATCCATCTCCATTGTTCTTCCCTCAGGATCTCATCACCGAGGTGTTATCTGTTCTTAATGTTAAATCTATTTTGCGATTCAGGTGCGTTAGCAAATTCTGGGACGCTCTGATTTCAGATCCCACCTTTGTGAAATTGCATCTCAAAAGATCAGCAAAGCGAAATGCCCAATTCATTTTAATTACCGGTCATTCAAAACATATCCGAGGCGAGTCACCATATGGAAGTGATGATGAATGCGAGCATGAGTGGGGTGTCATTCCCTATTCCATTAGCAGTTTGGTTGACAATCCGTCCTTCAACCTTTCTGTCGACTCTTATCAGCTGGTAGAAGACAAAGGATGCTCTCGTATAGTTGGTTCTTGCAATGGATTGATCTGTTTAGCTGGCGACTACTTGATCCGTGAGTATAAAGACCACTGGCTTCGATTGTGGAACCCAGCCACTAGGACAACATCCCCAAAATTTGGGTGTGTTCGCGAATTTCGCAATCCACTAGATATTTTCGCCTATGATCGCCGTTATAAATACACATTTGGCTGGGATGAATCTACCGACACTTACAAGGTAGTTGCCTCAGAATTCAAGGAACCTGAAATGAGAAGCAATGTGAGAATTCTGAGTTTGGCTGATAATGTTTGGAGAAAAATTGAAAGTTTCCCAGTTGAACCCATGGGTTCAGACTTATCTATGGACAGCGGTTATGATGGTATGTATCTCAAAAGCACTATTAATTGGTTAGCTATTCGTGATAAACTTTGGTATATAGGTGATGATTATAAGAATATTAATGTTGAGCAATTTGTTATTGTTTCACTTGATTTAAGAACTGAAACATACAATCAATATTTATTACCTCGTGATTTTGACGAGGTTCCTCCTGCACAGCCAACTGTTAGTGTGTTGGGGGATTGTCTCTGTTTTTCTTATTGTTACAAGGAAACAGATTTTGTTATATGGAAGATGGAAAATTTCGGAGTTGATGATTCTTGGATTCAATTCCTTAAAATTAGTTATTACAGTCTTCAAATTGATTATGACTATAGTGACGAATATATAAAGTATCATTTAAATTTCGTTCCGCTGTTTCTGTCCAAGGATGGTGATACTTTGGTACTTGATTGCAGTCAAGAATACCCAGATATTATTTATAATTGGAGAAATAATAAAGTAGTGCGAACAAACATTAATGTAAGGAAAACAGTTACTGATGGCCAAACGTACGATTCTGTCTCATGCTCTGCCAATGGCTATTTTGAAAGCTTAGTTTCAGGAGTGTAAGTTCCTCTTCCATGGTTTACATGTTGATACTAATGTTAAGTTGTATTTGTAGTTTTCATAATTATAGATTGTGTGAATGTGTTTTTTATGATTGTTTCGATTGATTGTATTTTTTGAATGAATATCTTATTGCTATCAACAAATTGCATTGACATGTCTAAATAGTTTTTTTCAAAACAACATTAAGTGCGGATTTGATACAAGGAAAATAACAGATTTCATATGATATTCAGGGGAGGTATTGAAAAATATCTTAGCTGAATAGGGTTTAGTTTTATAGAATGAATTGTAACTAGTAATCAGTTAATCACATATAGGTATTAAAAAATCTGTAATCTGCTATTCTGCAGGCAGGTTGCTTTAAATTGCATTATCTCTCGCTAAGCTTTTTTTCCCTTTATAACTCTATGGAGCTTATTTTCTTATTGCTAACCCACTTTTCTTTGCTCACTTTCTTGTAACATACATACATAACTGAACTCAATGTAGTGTAAAACTAACATTTCAGTGAGTATTTGTATTTCAGTATTTTTGTTCAATATTATAAATTTTTACGTATAATTGTAGGTATGTGATTATATTATTTTACATCAATTTATGTTTAACAAATAAAATGATAATTTTTATATCTGGCAGTGTCGGGGGAATTCAGAGCTTCGAGAACAAGAGTTAAGGCAGTGTCGGGGGAGAAAGAATTCAGAAGAAAATGGTTTGAGTTAGATAAGAGTTTTGTATCTGGGCCTGAAAAATTTGACCTGTTTTGACATCAAGTGCAACAAATGTATTTTTTTACCTATTGTCAGAACAATTTCTAGTATTACTTTCCATATGAGTGTAAAAGGCAACTCATATTTCATTGAAATGATGTAGACTTCTGTTGGCTGAGTTGGAATTACTTGTGCGTGTAATTTCTTCAGTTTTAAATTTAAGGAAAACATATGTTTCCCTTTTAAAGTATTCATAACTCTTATATCCTTCATTTTAATACCTTATTATAGTTTGAGTTCGTTCTATTTTAAAATATGACAATAAGCATATGCTTTGTTTGTGGGATAGACATATAAGGGAATGTGGTTATTAGTCATTTTCCTAGATTCCGAGTGTTCATTGATGATCCATCAGTGGTATCAGAACCTGGTTCGAATAAGCGACCGGTTACTTGTGTCTTCTTGACATGGTGGTAAGGAGGTATGCTCCGTTGAAGTGCCCATGATGAAATAAAGGTGTCTTTCAATGGCGGTACAAGCATGCGGATGAAAGAGCTCTTGCTTGAGAGGGAGCATAATGAATGAACTCACACTTGAGCACGAGATTGTTGAGAAACAAGTTGTTTGCGTTGTGTGAACAAACAAGTGTGAGTTCTAAGTCTCACATTGTTTAGAAAAGTGAAGGTTGAGCACTTTATAAGTGAGAGAATCCATATATCTATCACCTTAAAGTTTTTGGTGAATATGTGGTGTCTCTCTCACTTGTTTGGATGAGTCTTTGACCTTTAGGTGAGTATTTGACCCAATATAAATGCTTCCACCTCACAACAAATTTATTTACCATTATAATTATTATTATTTTGATGAATTTGAGGTTGTCATGGCAAGAGTAATGTACAGGCATGCCATCATACATATCTTACATAAGCAGGTGTATATTTGTTGAAAAAGTCTATTTTTCTATCGAAAAAGAAAGTGTAGCTAAGGTGGTTTTCTTTGATACGATATGTGTTGTAAATTTTGTTTTTTCATTTATGCCTGTGTTTGATACCCACATCAAATTTGACTTCTTCGTCTATTATTATTATTATTAGTATTTCTAATTCACCAGATATATAATTATAAGTAGAAATTGTTTGGTCTAGAAAAAACAAGACCTCGAATCCCTATCATCATTGTGTAATTATGGCAACTACTATTTCAGAAATTGAATCTTCAGTTTTGACCTGAACTAGCTGCTACTACATTCCCTTTGTAACTTTAAACTCATTTCAACATTGTTTCATGAGTGTTTCTTCGCATCGATTTTGGATGACTAAAAATGACCTAGAGAGGGACTTAGTAATATATTCTTTGACATGATGTCAAAACTGAGATTACTTTTACACTAATTTTTTATGTACTCTCATATTATAAACCCAATGATAGGCATTTAATTGTTTATGTCAGTTTGTGTCAACTTTGTAAGCAACTTTTCATTTATCATTTATCACTACTATAGTAAAAAGAATGACCCACACATGTATCATGTGCCAAACACATGTTAAGGTTAACCCTAATTTGGTCTTTACTTACACTATCATATTTATAATTTTTTGTTTATTTACTTTATCAGTAACTAACTTTTTTTTTAAGAGTATAACAAATTTTGTAACTTGTGTGATTTTTTTTGTTGACAAATTGTAAATTCTAGTATTTTTCATATAAATTTTGTGGAGGAATACCAACAATATCTAAAGGTTAACTCTAGTCATAGTCACATCAATTGAGATGAAAATGGGGCGGCTATACGTTAGACAGTGCCACGTTTAAATAATCTGATGACAACTGTTTGAATAAAGGTAACAATGGAAAATTTCAAAAGCGTTTCCATTTTGAAAGTGCTTGGATTATTGGAAAAGACTATCATGAGGTGATAGATAAGAATTGGAAGAATGATGCAAGTATCGAGGCCAATTTGAATGCAGTTGGAAAGGATATAGAAACCTGGAAGGATAGTTTCATTGATCAAGTTTTGAATAAAAAGAAGGAGCTACTGATCAGACTGCAAGGAGTGCAACGTAGCTTACAGATTAAAGGAGAGACAATGTGGAGGGATTGAGGAGACTTGAGATGAAGCTGCAGAAACAATGTAGTGATATTTTACGAAAAGAATAGTTGATGTGGTTCCAAAGATTTCATACAAGATGGTTGGCTGATGGGGAACGAAACACGCCCTATTATCATATGAAAACAGTTTTTCGGAGAAGACAAAACAAAATTCTAATGCTGAAGTCTGATCAAGGAGAATGGATTGAAGAGGAAAAAGAGCTTAGAAATCATGTCAATGAGTATTACAAGAAGCTGCCTGAAATTGGCGTTGGATGGAGGGAGTGGTTTACTAGATCTATTACCTTCCCATTCATACATATTGATGATATTAACAGAATGGTAGGTCAAGTTGAGGAGTTGAAGTGAGGAAATCGTTGTTTTCAATGAAGCCTTGGAAAGCATCGGGCCCGGATTGCTTTCCTGCAGATTTTTATCAAAAACTGTGGAAGACTATGGGGGACTCAGTGTGCAAGCTTGTCAAGCAGATTTGGAGTAGTCCTCATGAAATTGGTAGTATCAATAAGACCGATATTTGTTTGATACCTAAAGTGGATCAACCTCAGAATATTAAACAATTTCGCCTCATCTCTCTGTAATGCAATTTATAAGGTGGTGAGTAAAATGGTGGTTGATAGGTTGAAACCTTGTATATAAAGAATAGTGTCGTCGTATCAAATCGGTTTCGTGCCTGGAAGAAATATTCATGAAAATATCATAGTTGCTAGAGAAGTTCTGCATAGCATAGATAAAATGAAGGGTAGAAGGGGATTCTTTGTCATTAAGGTTGACCTCTCAAAAGCTTATTATAAGATTAGTTGGGAATTTTTGTGGAAGGTACTCTGAAGTCCAGCTGCCAGAAAATCTCAAAATTTTGATCATGCATGATGTTACAAACGTTGAAACAAATGTTAATTGGAATGGAGCTAGGAGTGATTACTTTAGGCCACAACGTGGTATTAGGCAAGGGGGTCTGATTTCGTCGTATTTATTTGTGATGTGCATGGAGAAATTGTCTCATTTGACTCTTGAGGCTGTAGATAATAAGAAGTGGAAAGCCATCAAAATGGGGAAGCAAGGCCCTTGTATGTTGCATTTAATGTTCGCTGACGACTTGTTGCTTATGGGAGAAGCAACGGAGAACCAGATGCGTTATGTGATGGAAATATTGCAGAAATTTGGAGCAATGTCGTGACAGGAAGTTAGTAAGGAAAAAACTATTATTTTCCAAAAACGTGACAAGGAGGGCCAAGAGGAGACTGTGCGAGTTGTCTATGTTCATGGAGACACTTGAGCTTGGGAAGTACCTAGGTGTGGCTTTAAAGGGGAAAGCCTTGAGAAGGGGTGATAATAACTACATATTGGAGCAAGTTTTGAAAAGATTAACAGGTTGGAAAACTAGGCATCTATATTTTGCAGGCCGTGTTACGTTGGCAAAAAGCGCTATCGAGGCTATTCCGATATATCGAGTGTGCACCATAAAGCTAGTTAGAAGACATTCAATAGCTTCAGCAGAAATTTTTGTGGGGGGATATAGATGAGAAAAGTATTTATCATGCTGTTAACTAGGATAAAGTTACTAATTGCAAATCTGAAGAAGGAGTGGACCTGAGGAAGTTGGAGCAAATGAATAGAGTCTGCTGCATGAAGTTAGTGGGGAAGCTTATTAATGACGATAGTGCGATGTGGTGCAGTGTGTTGAAGAATAAGTATAATGTTACGACTGAGTGTAACCCAAGAGGTGTGGATTCCAAACTTTGGAAGGATATTGTTAAGCTTAAACCAGCTATGTTATCACATGCTTGTTGGATAATAGGTGATGGTGTCGTAATTGATCTTTGGGAAGACTGCTGGGTTGAAAAAGACTTGCAGATTCAAGATATGGAGTTGAGTATTTCATAAGAGTTAAGGAATATAAAGCTTAGAGATTTGGTTAATTCCGACGACAAATGGAATTGGGCTTTGATGAATGATTGGATGTTGTATTCACTGATGCAAAAGATTAAGGCACTTCTCCCTCCAAATTTGGAATCGGGGATGGATAAGATAATTGTTGCAGGTGAAGGGAGCTATGGCATTACAATTAGCAATTTGTATCGCAGCCTTGATGAGGATGATGTTGTTGGAGATATTTATATTTGGAAGAAACTCTAGAATCTCAGAGTTCACGAGAGAGTTAAGCATTTTGCTTGGATGCTAGTGCATGATCGCTTACTATAGAATCTGTAGAAGAGTTTGAAGGGTTTGGGCAATGCCGCTTGTGCGAGCTGCAATTGCGTTTGCAAAAGTACTCTACAAGCATTTAGAGATTGCAACACTGTTATGCAATTATGGGACAATTTTGTACTGGATAATATAAGGTTGAACTTTTTTAATGTTTGAACACATGGATCGGATCAAGATGAATATTAACCATAGTGAAGATTGGAGTAGATTTTGGGTCGAGGGTTGCCATAGTTTGTGGTGGTGCCATAATATGGAGTCTCACAATGAGCAGTTTAGAAGACTTCATTGCATAAAATATCATGTGCATAATAATATTTTTGAGTTTAATAAAGCCCAAATGAGTAGGGAGGTTACTATGAGTAAGGGATGTAGCACAACTCAAGTGAAGTGGAAAGCGCCTTGAGAAGGATGGGTGAAGCTCAATACAGATAAAGCTCGCAATATTAAAAGCGGTGCGGGTTATGGTGGTCTGCTTCATAATCATAAAGGTGAGTGGCAAGGTGGTTTTTACAAAATTCTGGAGATGTATAGTGCTTTATGTCCCGAGCTGTGGGGAGTCTTGGAAGGTTTACAATTAACCAGAAAAGCGGGGTTGAAATAAGGTGGAGATATGTGTGAACGCTATTCTGGTGGTTGAAGCTATTGATTCGGATATTGTCAAAGAGGTTGAAGGTTATGCTTTGATCAAGAAAATTTGAAACATAATGAAGCTTTTTGATGAAGTGAATGTTCTACACTCGTATAGAGAAGTTAATCTGTGTTCTGATAGATTAGCTAGAGCATGCATAGAGAGTTATATAGACATGGAGTTTTAGGATGAAATCCCAGATTTTGTTCAGGAACAAATATGTTTAAATTTCGAAAACTCTGGTTTTGTTAGAACTATTGTGTAGTATTTTTTTCCTTTTGGGCCTTGGCCCTCCACTCAACTAATTTTTTCAACATTTCAAAAATTTGATATACTAAGTTAGATTAATTATAGATTTATTGCATGCTGGTGTTTTTAAACAAGTAATGTGCTTTTTATATCTAAGTCCAATATAAGCTGGTTAACTTAATAAGGTTTCAGTTTAAATTTCACAAGGAATAGAGTTTAAATTTTGTTGTCAACCTTATAATTTTATTAAGAATTTAAAGGAGATGTACTAATAGGTAAAAGAGTTTTACAATGTGACCTAAAAAAACATATCAATGTGACCTAAAAAAACATATCATTTGGCCATGGAATAAATTATCTCAAAACTACAGTATAATTTGGCGGAATTCATAGTCGTGATTGGTTGACAGTGTAAAAATATTTTACAGTGTTAGTGTATCATCTATTTTCTCATTTATTAATGGATAACACAATATCCTGTTGTGTTTGTTAAACTTTAGAGTTTTTTAAATCCTAATGAGGACCTCTTTGTTTCAGCTTAAAAAAATATTTTTTTTTTTGTATTTTTGAAAATAGATTTTTCAAAACCGTTTTTTAAAATATTACAAGTTTTTTTATATTCGTTTTTTCTAAAATGAAACATTAATTTTGATATCCTATAACATAAACATAAATTACTGAAAACCAAAACTTAATCAAAATTACTATTTGAAATAACTTCAAAATAACGTGATTTTTAAAAATTTTGATATGAAATTTTTTCCAATAATAATCTTTTTGATTCTTCAAATTACAAAGTCAAAAGGGTCTCTTTGTCATTTCCTAATCAAGACATTTTTACAAATTCAAAACAAATCAGCATGCGCCATGTGTCCTCTTCTTCTCTCACTTTTTCCTTCTTCTTCAAATTGAACTATTTCTATCCTTCACTCTCTCTATTAAACACTCCACACACTTTACAAATTTTAAATTATATTTACTTATTTCTCATTCTTCTTTCAAATTAAATTCATTTTTCTTTTATATTTCTATCTCTTTTAATTTCATCATTTCTTTTCTACCTAATTATGTTATTTTCTTCTAATTATTTTTAATATATTAAAATATATAATTATATTATATGATTATCTTATTAATTACTTATTGGTATATAAATATATACAATATTGACATTTAACTTTCAACTCACAAATCACTATTAGAAAAATATATATTTTATTTTAATTAATATTTTAATTATTTGAGATATAAATTTTTATTTTCAAATTTCAAAAAAAAAAAATTTCCTTGCATGTCATTATCAGCAAAATACTTATTTTATTTTAATTAACAATTATTTTTATTTCAGACACAAAATTTCTCTTTTTCTCACAGGGAACTATCAAGAAAATATATATTTTATTTTAATTAAAATTGACTTTATTTGATACACAAAATTCTTATTTTCAAATGTCAAAATTTCTCTTTTTTCACGGGACACTATACCTATTTATTTCCATTAACAATTGCCTTTATTTGAGATACAAAATTTTTATTTTTCAGAATATTAAAATTTATCTTGTTTCACAAATTACTATCAGCAAAATACCTATTTTATTTTAATTAACAGTCGCCTTTATTTAAAACACAAAATTCTTATTTTTAAATATCAAAATTTTCCTTTTCTCCATGTTACAGACATTTTTTTTAATCATCGTATTAAATAAATTTATCCGTGCGAACGCACGGGTATTTCGTTAGTTTTGTATGAGAAGTTGTTTCAATTATATTTCAAAATAATATATTTAATATTATTTTGAAGTTATATAATATTGTGTTTTGGGACAACAAAATGCTTTAAGGTAAAAGGTCCAGTCATCCACCATCCCAATCAATTTTATTTAGCATATATATTCATCACGTGAAAGATAAAGTACGTTTTTTTATCTACACTTTTAATTATATTCATCTTGAATTCTAAATTGATTTGAAAGTTGGAAAATTATTATTATTTTTTTTTTATAAGCAAAATGAATTAAAAATGAGTACAAGGGGTACTCAACCCATTACACACTTGCAGTCAAAAAACAATCAAGGGGAGCATGAATCCAATATTGTACCAAAGTGGACAATTGCTCTTCACTTTCCCCATAGACAGCCAAGACCAAGAAGTAAACTTAATGTAGTATAGAATATCATCTAAAACACAAGGAATTCCTCTAAAAATAGCATTATTCCTGGCTATCCACATAGACCATACAGAAGCCATCCAAAACATTGCTAGAATCTGCTTCTGCTTCTTCTTTTTTAAGCTTCTATGCTGAAATTTGCAGAATTTTTCAAAATGATCTCCACCCCCCAAGCCATCCAAGTCATTCATTCCTAACCACAATGTTACATTCCTCCACACATTCCTTGACATAATGCAGAAAAACAACAGATGATCTCGATTTTCATCAGCAGAGTTACACACTATGCATACCTTGTCGGCTTCATTACGAATAATGTTTCTCTTTGCCAATTGATCTTTCGTGGCAAGCCTGTTGAGCATTGTGCGCCATCCAAAAATTTTGATTTTTGAAGGAATCTTGGACTGCCACATAACTTTCAGCACCGAAATAGATTGCACGTCCATAATATCTTGGACAGTATTAAAAGAAGCTACGGTCGGCGATTTCAAAGTCTTACATCATCGTGGAAATAGGTTAGGCCGATAAAGGGACCTACAGACTAGTCTATTTAAGCTCAAGACAGACTACACATTATTTTTTAAATAGAAAAGGCCTAGTCTTTTTTATAAGTCTATTTAGTTAAAAGGCTAGGCCCTAAAATTTTTTTTTAAGCTTATTAGGCCGGCCTATTTATATAAATACGAATACATTTTTTTTACTATCGTTATGTTTTGTACTTTGAATTAAAATACATAAATAAAACTTTGTTACCTTGAAGAACTTGTGAAAATAAGATGAAAACATCTTATGAACATTGTTTTCATAAGTTCTCTTAAACAAATCGTCTCGTATAATTTATGCTAATATGTAAGTTAAAATAAGTCAATGCAAACAAATTTTTAGTCTCTTGGTATTTTAGTTAGTTAGTCTGTTTAAATATTATTTTAATTTCTTATTTATATATGTCTAAAACAAATAGGCTTTTACGTAGGCTAACAAGCTAATCAGGCCTTTAAAAAGGTTAGACCCAGGCCTACAAAATAAGCCTACGACAAGCTACAGGACAGACTTAGGCTTCCATTTTTTTGAAAGGCCAGACTTAGACTTGGCAAAGGCTAGCTGGGCCCAGCCTATTTCCATCTCTAATCATCAAGCAACACTAATTTTAATTCCACAACGAAACAATATACTTAAATTAATAAAAAGGCGAAATACCCCCTTTTGTCCATTAAGTATAGCCCTTGGTTCATTTTTATTCCTCAATTATTTTTCATGTCAAATTGGTCCTTTAACTTTTTAATAGATGCATACGAGTCCTTTCCGTCTACTCTGTTAAAAATCTACATGGCAGTGACAGGTGGATTTGACCAACTCTTGTGATGGAATTAGCGTCTGAAAAACCGACGCTAAAAGTTATTTCTGGCGATAGATTATTGTTGTTCATGTTCTTGCCCAATTTTTTTACAGTGATACCCCAACATAATAAAATAGAAGAAAGAAGAAACACAACCATATTGGATGTGGCAAGCTGCATGTTGAAGTAGAAGAACATGCCAAAATCCTTATAGGGTGAAGCAATCACCACCGCTATTTATATTCTAAATAGGTGCCATACCAACAAACTAACAAACAAGGTTAGCGAAGAATAATGGAGTGGCAAACGAACATTAATGAGTCATGTGAAGGTGTTTGGTTCTACTTGCTACAAGCTTGTTCCTGATGCAAGGAGAATGATGCTTGATGATAAAAAATTAACTTATGATTTGGGTAGGATATCACTAAAATGGAGCTTACATGATATTTAACCAAATCAATGAGAAGATCGCAATGAGTCAAGACATTGTGATTGATGAGAACTCTGTCTGGGAATGAAATTCAGATGATGTAATTAACAAGCATTTTAAGAGTTATGGAATCGACAAAGAAAATAATGAAGTCGAATTTGACCAGTTGCTGACATTCCAGACATAGTCGAAGTCGATGAGGGTGTAGCTAGCACAAGCTAAACACCTCAAAGGACTAGAGTGCTACCAACAAGGTTTCAAGACTATGAAGTTATTGGTGATGATGAAGTCACAAGAGATGGAGAATTAGTTCATTTTATTTTAATTAGGGAAGGAAACTACGATTGAAGAGTTACAAGCGGTCGAAAGAAACAACACATGGGAGCTAGTCGAATTCCCAATGCACACAAAAGCTATCAAAGTGAAGTGGGTGTTCAAATTGAAGCACAATGCTAATGGGTCAATAGTAAGACATAAGGCAAGATTAGTAGGTCATGAATTTCTTCAAAGATCAAGACTCTACTACTTTGAAGTATATGTCCAGTAGCAATATTGGAGATTGTCATATTGGTGGTAGCCCTAGCATGCAAGCAAGGCTGGTCAACATTTCACTTAGATGTGAAATCAGCATTTTTAAAGTATACAAGTTGCAGAAAGCCCTCTATGGTCTCAAGCAGACACATAGGGCATGGAACAAGAAGATTGACTCATACTTGGTCAAATTGGGATTCATCAAATGCAGGTATGAGTATGATGTTTATGTTTAGGTTGTGGCACAAGATATAACAATCATCGGCTTATATGTCGATGACTTGCTAGTAATTGGAAATAGCATGGAGAACTTGTCGACGTTCAACGAGCTGATGAAAAGGGAATTTAAAATTTTGGATCTGGAAAAATTGTCTTATTTCTTAGGCAAGTAATTTCAAATGTAGAAGCAAGGTATAATGCTACATCAAAGAAAGTATGTCAAAGAAATAGTAAAGAGATTCAGGATGGAAGACTTGAATTCTGCATCCTTATCCTTCGAACCAAATTTGAAACTGGAGAAGCATGGATAGGAGGACAAAGTCGATGTAACTTTGTTCAAACAAAATTTAGGATCTTCTTTTCAATGAAAATTTATATATATATATATATATATATATATATATATATATATATATATATATATTTTTTTTTTTTAATTTATCTAATTTTAATATATTTTTAAACAATATTCTTTATTTGCAATGCAAATTTTTGAATATTTTTTACTAAAAAATTATTTTATTTAAATTATTAGTGATATATATATGTAATAAAAATAATAATTATATATTTTTATTGACCAGACAATATTTTTTCAAAGATATAAAATAATAATTAAAGTAAAATACAATGAATTTTATAAAATTACTAAATTCTATATATTACAAATAATAGACTTTACAAAACTAATTAAACATTAAAAACCAAGTTAGGTAAAGATGACTCCGTCGCCCAAGTTTTTCCCCAATGATCTCGTTGGCGAGATCCTATCTGCTCTTCCCGTGAAATCTATTCTGCGATTCAGATGCGTTAGCAAATATTGCAATAATCTCGTTTCCGATTCCCATTTTGTCAAACTTCATCTCAAGAGATCATCAACACGAAATCCGCAATTCATACTAAAGGCCGATCATGTCTTACGAATCCCAGGCGAGTCCCCCTATGGCAGTGACGATGAATGGGAGGTGGAGGAAGCTTTCATTCCCTATTTTGTGAGCAGTTTAGTTGAAAATCCCTCTTTCGCCGTTGTTGTTGATCCTTACTACGTGGTGAAAAACCATGAATACCGTTTAATTGGTTCCTGCAATGGATTGATCTGTTTGGTTGGTGAATCCATCACAGATGGTGAGTATTATGAGTACTCGTTCCATTTATGGAACCCAGCCACCAGGACCACATCTCCGAAATTTGGGTTCTTACGTTTATTTCACAATCGTCTCGGTTGCACTCCCTCTATTGACGATGGCTATTTCATATTCAGCTTTGGTTGCGATGATTCTACAGGAACTTATAAGGTAGTCGCCTCACGTTACAATAAACGTGAACAAAAAACCAATGTCAGAATTCTAACTTTTGGTGATTCTGTTTGGAGAGATATTGGAAGTTTTCCTGTTGATCCTTTGAATTTGGACTTAATTTCGGGATCTGGTGTGTATCTCAAAAGCACTATTAACTGGTTTGCCATTCAAAATAAACTTTGGTATAACGGCGATGATTATAAGGATATTAATGTTGAACAATGTTTTATCACTTTCCTTGATTTGAGAACTGAGACTTGCAACAAGTATTTATTGCCTCGTGATTTCGACGAGGTTCCTCCTACAGAACCAATTGTTAGTGTGTTGGGGGTTATCTTTGTTTTTCTTATCGTAACGAGGAACTTTATTTTGTTATATGGAAGATGGAGAAATTTGGAGTTGAAGATTCTTGGGCTCAATTCTTTAAAATTAGCTATCAGAATCTTCAAATTGATTATGACTATAATGACGCATATATAAAATATCATTATCAATTGAAGCCGTTATTTATTTCTAAAGACGGTGATTCATTGGCACTAAGAAGCAGTTTAAACTCTCAAGAAATTATTTATAGTTGTAGAGATAATAGAGTGGAGCGAATAGAAATTGCTGCAAGTAGAACAATTAATGATGATATAACTATGTATAGTGCCTGGTGCAGAGACGAGGAATATTTTGAAAGCTTAGTTTCAGTTTTATAAAAGTAAGTTCCTCTTTCATAGTTTACATGTTTGAATTTATGCTAGTTCGTATATGTTGTTTTCATATGTATCAATTGTGTAAATATTATCTTTTATATTCCTTGACTTAAGAGCTTTAATTTGATGTGTGGGATGCAGAATTAGAAGAACCGCGGAAAGCTAATACAATGTGAGAATTAAAAGCTTAGAAGAAGAGCAGTTAAGGTAGTGCCTGTTTGGGAGGGTGGATTCAAAGGATTATGGTTTGTATTAGTTAGGTTATGTTTGAGAGTTTGGAGGGGAGGAGAGGGGAAGGCTTCCAAAAATTAAATTTTAAAAAAATATAAGAAAATATTTGACATTTTTTGGAAAAATGATTTTGTTTAGAATGATAAAAGAGTCATTATCATTAGTAATTTTTTAATTTTCAGAACACTATAACAACCTAAAAGATATTTGGAAAATTTATGTAAGCCCTTCAAAACCCTCAAAAACCCTCCTTCAATACAATTTTTGAGTTCCCCATTTTATGGAGTTTTTGGTTTTATGAATAAACTCAAACCCTCCAAAACCCTCCTACCCAAAATCTTTTTATCATTTTCATTCAATTCTTCTTATTTTTCAAAGTCCTCCCCTCCCTTCCCCTCTAAACTCCCAAACATAGCCTTAGGATTTTAAAATTAAATTACTGCATTGCAATGTTTATTACACTTTTTTGTTTATATGTTTAAGCCTTGATGAGAAAAAAAAGAAAGCTCAATTGATTTGTAACTGTTATAGAATGAATACAACATTTTTAGTTAGCAGTATGTATTAATTATTGTGTTTGATATCCACAGTGGAGTTGACACTTTGTACTATTTCTAAGTCTGTGACAACAGTTGGATGGATGTGCTATGGTATGAAATGGTATTTATCAAAAGCGTTGCCGGTAGTGACTCCTTCAGCAAGAAGTGATAGGTGGCAAAGGTATAATGGATATGTCACATATTGAAGAGCACAACTTAAATGGATTTGTAGGTTGAAGGGTCATCAAACTTAAACGGTTAGACATATTGAAATTAGTAGGCATTAGAAAAACTATGGCATATTATATACAAGGACATATTGAACTGTTGGAAATGACTTTTTGTAGCAACCATCTTTGTCGTTGAAACCCAAAAAATATAACCAGATTTTTTGCAAGCCTATTTTACCAGGCCCTTGTATACGTCTTATTTATGCATGCATGAGAATAATCACTAGGCCCTTAGAGACAGTGAAAAAGATCATGGTATACTGATGATTCTCTTTTGATCATTTGAGGTGAACTGTAGCTTCTTATCTTCGCTCTATCACAATCATTACCATACAATGCAGGAAATTTGTTAGACCTTTAGTGGTAGTTATTACTCCCATTCTGCCTCCCTGCTGTGCCTGCATGTTCGTGCTGCCGCCCTCCCACCTTTTTAGCCTTCTCGGCCTCCACAGCTCCTCAACCTGTTTAAATTTATCGTAATTAGTTAAAGAATGATATACACTTGATAATTACCATATGGATTTTTATTAGTATTTGTTCAATTTTATAATTTCATGTGTGGGATTGCAGAATCATAAGGACCATCAAGAACTAATACAATGTGGAAATTAAGAACTTAGAAGAAGAGAACCTAAGGATGAATTCCAGGAACATGGTTTGCATTAGTTTGGAATTTAGAATGAAATTTGTCAAGGAACTTAAGGACATGATTTTTTCATGTACTTTGTTTTAAACCTCCTTTTTTTTACTATGTTGATTTGGACAAGGAAATACCTCATTTTATGTTTCAAAGGTGATTCTATGTTGCCCAATATTCATTTGTTGGATTTTCATCTCGGTTTGCATATTCAAAAACTTCTTTTAAAGGCTGAGGCATATCATAATTACTGCATTGAAATGTTTATTTGTTTCAGTTTAAGCCTTGGTGAGAAAAGCGCATAACGTTTATTGATTTGCACCTGTAGTAGAAAGGAATCCTACATTTTTAGTTATTATGTATTAAGTATTGTGTTTGATATCCATAGCACAGTTGACACTTTCATTAGAAACTGAATCTTCAGCTTTTGGCCAAAACTAACTGGTTTTTGATGTCTTATTATAAATCTATTTGTCTGGTTATATTCTTTCACTAGTGAGTATGAAGAGTACTGGCTCTGGTTATTCTGTTTAGGTATTTTTTTCGTGATTTTTGCAGCTCTCAATGCAGCAATTTCAGGTCTCATGGCATTTTCAATTTGAAGTTTGTATTTAGGAATTCAATAGACACTCATTAGGTGGTGGCCTCCTGTGACAACAACCCACATCAACAAGGTGGTGGCCTCCTGTTACAATCCACATCAATGGAGAAGCAAATGCGAGAATTCTCTGTTAGAGTGATATTTTTTGGATAGAAAAAGACTTAAAACTCCAAATGCATAATAGCTCCAAATCTAGGATTGCAGCTTCAGTTTCGGAATGCTTCTGTTACTCATACGAAAAGGCAGCTTCTTTTCAGTTATTTCAATTTAATTGTTTTCTGCTCAATTATGCAGAAAATCTGTAGCCAATAACCACTATGGGAATGTCAATAACCCGCAAGAATCTTTTAAGTTATTGTCATCATTCTAAAACAGAACATACAAAAGGTATTTTTGTGGTTTCCGCAGCTCTCAATGCAACACTTTCAGATTTCATGGGATTTTAAATTTAAAGTTTGGTTTGAACAAGTCAACACACGCTTATAAGGATAATTAAAGAACAGCCAGCTGTAGCAAAATGAGATGTAAAAAACATAATTAAAGAATAGCCAGCCAACTGTCGATCCACCTGCAAAGACAACTCCAAAAATACTGCAAAGACCATAGAACACACACCTCCTTTGAATCCATTTCAATCCATACACATTTTC
Source organism: Vicia villosa (assembly GCF_029867415.1). NCBI lineage: Eukaryota > Viridiplantae > Streptophyta > Magnoliopsida > Fabales > Fabaceae > Vicia > Vicia villosa. The sequence continues at coordinate 113,676,059 of NC_081185.1, forward strand.
GGGCACATGAACCATTGAGCCACAACTTACTAACTGATTAGATGTATTATTTATCCAATTTCTCAAATTTATTTATATTGATTCAAGCATTTGCTCCTTTGAGGCATCCTTGTTGTTGAATACTTTATTGTTTCTTGATTTCCATATTTTCCAAATACAAGCAAACCACACAACGATTAATCTGTTGGCATAAATTCTTCCGTTTCCGAGTAGGGAATCAAACGGATTAAAATGAGTCACATACACTCTTTAAAATACTGTGAATATTCCTACCCAATTACTAATTGTATACCATTACCATATAATTGCAAAAATAGAACACTAAAAAAGTGAGGTACGGTTTCCACTATAAGGGTAAAAATTGTTCTCACTTATAAGCACCAAACCCTATATTGTCTGTGAGACTCTCTACAAGTCAACATATATCATTTACATTTCAAAAACTATTTTTTTATTAATAAAAGTTTCTGGTTTTAATTTTTAAATTCTTAAACAATGGTAGTATAATGTTTTTTAAAATTATTTTGATTAAACCATATTTTTTTTAATAGAGACTACTTAGATACAATTCTTTAAGTGTGATTTATACTATTTTCCAATAAAAATATGAGGAATGTATAATTTCCTCTTACACATTCTGCAAGTTTTTCCTATTTTCATTCCTTAAATAATGCTAAAATACACTTGTCATATTTTCATTGGAAAATAACATAAATCATACCTAAGAAATTGCAGTCAAGTTTTCTCCTTTTTTTTTTTAATTAAATAACATTCTCACTCCATTTTTTATTGGTTTATATGTGTAAAATCTTTATTTATAAAAACCAAAATGAAAAATATCATTCTTTTATTATATATTAAGAAATTATTTTAATTTTGTTAAAATATTTTTTTAAACATAAAAATCTGAATTATCAGTAACATATAGAAAGGTTTAACTTTAATTATATCACCTTTTTATTGCATTTTACTTTAATCTTTTTGACAAAAAATAAATAAATTAAAACACCGTAAAAGTCTTAGTTCAACTATTACAACCGGGCTGCATTCACCCACATCTATGACCATGCCGCCGGTGTTCTTCCCCGACGATCTCATCAGCGTTGTCTTTTCTGTTCTTCCTGTAAAATCTCTTGTGCGATTCAGATGTTTGAGTAAGTCTTGCGACTCTCTCATTTCCGATCCTATCTTTGTCAAATTTCATCTCAAAAGATCATCCATTCGAAACCCGGTCTTAACTATAAACACGCAGCACATCAAACAGATTCCAGGCGATTTCCTATGTGAGATACAGTGGGAGGTGGATGAATGTGTTGTCCCATGCCCGGTTAGTCGATTAATTGATAATCCTTCACTCACCCTTTTCATTGATCCTTGCTATCAATGGAACATTGACCAGATATGGGGCCGTATAGTTGGTGTCTGCAATGGATTGATCTGTTTGTGCGGCGAATCTTTCAATTTCATCCATTCCTATCCAGAGTATTGGCTCCGTCTATGTAACCCAGCTACCAGAATAACATCTCCTAGATTTGGGTATTTTCCTTATATTAATCATGGCGATGACAGTTATGGTTATTCCTTTGGTTGTGACAGTTCAACCGACACTTACAAAGTAGTGGCATTCAAGCACATTCCCGATCCATTCACAACTGATGTGCGAATTCTTAGTTTAGGTGATAATGTTTGGAGAAATCTTGAAAGTTTTCCTGTAATTCCTCTTCGTCTGGGTTATGAGGAAAAAGATGTCTATTTCAGTGGAACTCTCAACTGGTTGGCTATTCACAATATGCAGTTATATAATTTTAAGGATATTACTGTTGAACAGTTTGTTATAGTTTCGCTAGATTTGGCGACTGAAACTTACCATCAGTATCGGTTGCCCAATGGTTTTGATGAAGTTCCGTCTAAAGAGCCAACTATCGGTGTGTTGGGAGATTTTCTTTGTTTTTCTTATTCTTACAGAGAAACCGATTTTGTTATATGGCAAATGAAGAAGTTTGGAGTTGAAGATTCTTGGACACAATTCCTTAAAATTAGTTATCAAGATCTTCAAATAGATTATGACTTTAACGATGTTACGACAAAGTACCGTTTTCAATTGATGCCAATGCTTCTATGTGAAGATGAGGATATGCTGATACTTAAGAGCGGTCAAGATCTCCAAGTAATTCTCTATAATTTGAGAGAGAATAGAGTCGTGCGAACAGATATTAGTGTAAGTAGAACTCCTACCGATAATAGAACTAGCGATCACGTAGCCTGGAACTTTTTCAAGGGTTCTGTTGAAAGCTTAGTTCCTGTCTTTTGAAAGTAAGTTCCTCTGCCATGATTTGCAGTATGAATTTAAGACATTTGTAAATGTTGTTTTCATAATAATCGATTGTGTGAATATTCTTTATTTTTATCGGCTTGAAAATCTCCGGTAATAGCAGACTGCCACATAGTCCTAGTAATATATTCTTTGACTTGATGTCAAAACTGACAGTACTTTCAATGTGTGTGTCTTGTTCTATATTCATTTGTTTTAAACATATAAAATGTTATTTTTCATGTGTGAGAATGCAGATTAAGGAGGACCAACTGCTAATATAGTATGAGGAAAATAGCCAAGGCAGTGGTGTCTAAGGAGGAAGAATTGGTTTGAATTATTTAAGATTTTAGAATGAAATTAGTCCAGGTACTTAGAACATGATTTTTGATGTACTGCCTGATAAAATACCCATGGAGGTGTCTGTTGTTGATTTGGATAGGGAAACACCTTATTGAATGAAATACCTTAGTAATGGTAACACCCTATTGTGTGTTTTAAAGGTGATGTTGTGGATTTGTTGGCTTTTTAAAGGTTAAGGTTGTTAGTTGCAGACCCAATTAACAGAGAATGATAGACATTCAATAATTCATCTTAGTTTTTGTCAGTTAGTTTTTCTATTCTAGTAGCCGTTTGTATTTTTAATTGTACTTGCAACCAACTCTATACATTTATTTTAGAGTATTATGATTTAATAATGCAATTACTACTTTCACGTATCCCATTCTTCATCCTCACTTATAAGTATTACTTTCATATATGTCATTCTTATTTCATATACACTAGCTCTGCCCGAAATCTAACATTGGTATCAGAACTCAGGTTGTAGGACTAGGAGCATCTCGTATTTGAAAAGAAAAAAAATATGAAACCATAGCTTAGAATATTGAAAGAGATGTGAGGGTTTTAAAAAGCAGTCCGAACCGCGAAAACCACCGCGACAAAAAGATATCGGAAGTATCTGATACTGTTATTCACCGTTTTAAGATAGAAAAAACAAATCGCAAACGAAACTCCTTTACGAACGCTAAAAACACCGATATGGTAGCAAAACATCGCTATGACCGCAAAACACCGTTACAGACAGAATTTTAAGAATCTGAAAGAGAATCGGAAACTACTAGGAATCAGAATATTAAAATTATGAAGTTAAATTGTGTTCTGGACCGGCCCAATCACTCTTATTGGGTCAATCCAGCTTTCGGCCCAAGGCACCCTGGACGCGCGCACGACAGCCTTCCCCGGTCCACCCCGGGCAAACACCAGACATAATCGAGCACGAGAGAGCCTCATGCCCGATAGCGGCCAGCTCATGCGTCGTCTAGATCCACACCTTACAAAGTGGAGCCAATTTCGCTTAGGATTATCCTATAAATAGCCCTCTAACCTCAGAGGGCAAGGTAACCTTTTTCTTACCCCCAAAATCTCTCACTTTGTTGTACCTTGTGGATCACATACTTACTTTGGCATCGGAGTGCCTTGCAGGTACAACCATTTTCCCCCCTCTCAACCGCTCCGGATTTCAAGTCTTCTTTGTTGCTGGCCATCTGATCTGCTCGGTAAGATCAGTGGCGCCGTCTGTGGGAAACTCCAGCTCCCTCGTTCCTCTTCTTGCACTTTCTTGATCCGTTCTTTCCCCTTGCCAGAATCCAGGAACCAAAACTCTAATCAACTATCATCCATGGTTGGCAATAACAAAGACTCCTCTTCATTAGACTCTACGATACTCAATAAGAACGACAACTCTGTCGTCGTTCCTCCTTCCAGAAACATCGTCCCTCGGGACGGCATCACAACATCTCCTTCGCCGAAAGATTTCCAAGAAGATGCCCTCCATCGTCTCGGGAAAACCGGCGGCAGAGACAACCACGAAGAGGTTCTGGAAAACCCTTTCTCCTCCAAGGACCAAGCTCCCAAGAACCAGACCATGACAGCCGTTCTGGCCGCCCCTTGCGTAGACGAACGCACTTATTCAACAGCAGAATGACAGGATCGGGGCGCTCGAGCGAAAACGCCGCTCGAAGACTCCCCCCGACCACAAATCTCGCTCTCAGCGCGACATGGTTCCCAAGAAACGCCCTCGTTCACCCTCCCCGAGGGAAAATGCAGGCCCCGCTTCCAAGAAAGGGTCGAGCGACCACCGCTCCCGGCACCGATCACATTCCCCTCGGCCAAAAATAAGATCTCGGTCACCTCCTGCGAAACACGATGATATCCGCAGACGACACAGGCGGAGTCGCAGCTGATCCTCTACTCTTTCCGCCAGCGACGAAGAAGAGGAGCGTCGGGGCCCTCTGTCCCATGCAATCTTGGAGGCACCCCTGCCAGCCGGTCTAGAAAAAACCACGTCGCTGGGCACGTATGACGGGACCACCGACCCAGACGAGCACATAGAGAACATCAACGCCCTCCTAGACTACAGAGGGGTGCCCGACGCAATCAAGTGCCGCTTATTCCTGACCACCCTGCGCAAAGGAGCTATGACGTGGTACAAAAGTTTGCCCGATGAATCCATTACTTCATGAAAGGTGCTCGGAAAACTTGTAAAACTAAAAACAAATTTTTAAAACTAAATCAAGTCGTATTTCTAACTCTATGCATGAAATAGAAGAAATAAAAGAAAGAAAATGATAAATAAAACTAAAATTTAAAAAAAGCTAACAACCAATAGTTCCCACCTCACGTAGCTAGACAAGTTTTTGACCGAAAGCAATTTAGTTATATTTTTTTATAAAAAAAATTGCAATACAAGATTTTTAATCTTTTTACCAGATTTTTTTAATAGTATTTTACTTTAGGTGCTTTGATAAAATAATAATTAAAGTCAAATATCTTAAAATATAATTGCAAACTTTAATAAAAATATTATTGGTCTTGGTTTTATTTTTCAGTATATTAAATAAATAATGTATCAGACTGGAATTTTTTTAAGAAAGTTTTTCAACCCAACCCATGGTTATCTTACACACGACGCAAAATTTCATTTTTGTCACCAGCTTCCGTAGATCTACATCCAGAAGAATCTCAAATTTTAAAAATAATTTGATTCCTTTCGTAGATGCATCTACGGAAAGGTAATAAAATAGTGTATATGAGATAAAAATACACATTAAAATATCTTAAGGGAAGCTTCCGTAGATGCATCTATGGAACAACTTAGCACCACATTGTTCCGTAGATGCATCTACGGATGGGTCTGATATAATTTGAACCAGCATGATCACTCCCCACATTGTTTTCTTTTTTGTGTTTGTGTGTTTTTGTGTATTTGTTTCCTGAAATCTGCTGCTACTGCTTTCTATTATGGTTTAAAAATAACATGAAAACTTCCGTAGATCCATCTACGGAAGGGTATTAAAATGAAAATTATAGGTCTTTACTGTAGATGCATCTACGGAAAGGTGTTACGTATGACCCTTCCGTGGATACATCTACGGAACTTTCTGTGACAGAGATTGTGTGGTCCATATTCTTCAAATGCTTCTATAAATTTGGGGTGTCTAGGTTTGCATTACACACAAGCACAAACCCTAAACACAAACACAAAAATGTCTCGCATTAGGCCAGATGGATGTCACCGCATACGGGATGGGCATGTCATTCTCTCTCCCGTCAAACCACCCGTGCCGGTGAAGTTTTGGAATATCCATTCATTCGACCAACTCAAGAGGACTATCATGTCTTTTTTAGAGGAGGAGTATAAACCCGGAGAAAAAATCAAAAGGATCCAGAGGCTTAGAAAGTACCTTGTTTGCGACCGGAAAAACGGAATGTTGGTGGGTTGAAGTGAAATGGGACATGGATTGCATTCAAATGATGCATGGATTAGATGACATTGTTTTAACCGTTGTAATTTCTTAAATCTATTAGTTCTCTTAATTTTCTGTTTGAAATTTCGTTGTAATATCGATTAATCAATGAATCAAAGCAATGTCTTTTATGTGTAGAAATGCTTCTGCTCTGGTTTTCTGGGTACTGAGTTTATTCCGTAGATGCATATACGAAAGACTTCCGTAGGTGTATCTACGGAACACAACAACGTTAAACAAAAAATAGGTGCTTTCGGAGATGCATCTACGGAAGCACGGGGAAAAATGGTCAATTCGGTGGTGCGTAAGAGGGGTATAAATAAGGGTGGCAAAACGGATCCGGCCCGCAAAAAAAATCCGTTTTACCCGCACTTTTTCTTTTTTAATAGAATTTTGCTTTACTTGTTTGATATATTAATAATTATAGTCAAATAATTTTAAAATAGGCTAAATTACCTTCAGGGTCCTTTAAGTTATTTAATTGTAACAAATCAGTCCTTTATGTATTTTTCATTCCATGTGAGTCCTTTATGTTAATTAACGTATGCACCGTTGACCTATTTCTATTTTATTTTGTTCTATTAATTTTATCTTAACTTCTAAAATTCATATTTAATCCGTTGTTTGTCCAAAAATTATGAAAAAATTTCTAAAAATATTTCTTCTCATTTTACATTTCGTGTAATTTTATGAGAATTTTATTTTCTGTTTTACTATTTTTCTTCAATTTTTTTCTTTTGCGTGCATTTTAATTAGTTTAAAAATACTTTTATGTACTAAAAAATTCTGAAAATTTTATTATATGATCCAATGATATTCTTTGACCTATGTTACATGACATATCACTATCATTAATGTTACTTCGGTTTTTTCGAAAGGATTTTGAGAAAAAGATCAACGGCGCAAACGTTAGTTAACATAAAGGACTAACATGTAGCGAAAAAGGACTAACTTGTTACAATTAAAACATAAAGGACTAACTTGTTATAATTAAATAACTTAAAAGACTCAGGAGGTAATTTAGCCTTTAAAATATAATTGCAAACTTTTATAAAATTATTAATATGTAAAACATTTCGTGAAAAAGTAACTAAAAGCATTTTAAAATACAATTGCCTAATATTATAAATATGTGATTAATAAAAATTGTATCATATTTCATAATTTTTTTTCCCTTTTCAAATTCAAAATATAAAGACAAAAATTTTAAAATCTATTTTAGTTTTTAGCTTTTAAAACTTAAAAATAAAATATCGGTTTTAAAGGTAATTTATAAAATTAAAAATAAACATTTCTTTTTATTATTTTAAACTTTAAAAACTAAAAAAAAAAAATTATAACTAAATCATATAAGTGTAAGTCGTATATCTAATCCTATGTAGAAAATGGAAAAAAATTAAAAAGAAAATGATAAAAAAATAAAATTTGAATAATTTTATAGACAAATTCTTTAAAAAGTTATTTATTTATAATACAATATTTTTAATCGTTTTGATCAGAGTTTTTTTAAGGACAAAACTTAGGTACAATTCTTTAGGTGTGGTTCTTACTATTTTCAAATGAAAACATGACAAGTGTATAATTTCCTTTCACACGTATGCAAATTTCTCTTATTTTCACTCACTAAATCATATTCACGTATATTTGTCATATTTTCATTGAAAAATAGTAAGAACCACACCTTAAAAAATTATACCTAAGTTTTTTCCTTTTTTAACTTTATTATACTTTTGCATTTTTGGCAAAATAATAGTTAAAGTAAAATATCTTAAAATATACTGTAATTGCAAACTTTAATAAAATATTATTGCCTTTAGTCTATTTGTAAGAAATTAAATTATTTTTGAATATATTAAATAATTAATATATCTAAATAATATATAATTCATATACGTTATCTATTCAACTTATAAATAGGATGACCCTGAGAAATATTTAAAACATTTCATAAAAAAATTAAAAGCATCTTCAAAATAAAAACCCTTGCAGAATCCGTATAGAATATACAATCATGTCTGTGTTTCCGTTGTTCTTCCCAAATGATCTCATTCTGGAGGTGTTATCCCTTCTTAATGTGAAAGCTATTCTGCGATTCAGATGCGTTAGCAAATTTTGGGATATTCTCATTTCCAATCCATCCTTTGTGAATTTGCATCTCAAAAGTTCTGCAAAACTGTTAGTAGTTGATTAGTTGATAGTTGATAAAAGATAGTTTTAGAGAGTTGTTTAGAAAGAAGGCTATTTCATTGATTTCTTGGATGATTGTTTACAATGTAGCAATTGCCTATTTATAGGCTTCAAGTCACCAACCTCTCAATGGTGGTGAATGTTTCTACATTACATTAGTTCTTTCTAGAGTTTTCATGATATGTTATTATCATGATAAATCTAGATTCTTCTATATTTGCCATACACTTATATATCTAGATTGTTCTACCATATTCATACAATTTATAGTTCTAGGATGTTCTATATTATCATACATATTATATTTAAGAATACTCTAGAAATTTGTAGCAACTTCAATACTCCTCCTTGATACAAATTTCTTTGACTCCTAGCATAGCTCGTAGATCTTAAAATCTTGGTCTCGGCAACGCTTTCGTGAATATGTCTGCAATTTGATCTTCTGTCCTGCAGTAGTCAAGTCTGATCTCTTTAGTTGCTTCAGCTTCTCTGATAAAGTGATACTTGATTGCTATGTGTTTTGTTCTGCTGTGATGCACTGGATTTTTCGCCATTGCAATTGCTGATTTGTTGTCACAGTTGATCTTAGTAGGCTCATCTTGTTTTTCTCCAATGTCTTCAAGTATCCTGCGAAGCCATATAGCTTGACTCGTTGCTTCAGCAGCTGCCACATACTCTACTTCTGCTGTTGATTGTGCAACTGTAGCTTGCTTCTTTGATGCCCAAGAAAACATTCCTGATCCTAGAGAGAAAGCATAGCCAGAAGTGCTCTTCATGTCATCTACCGAACCTGCCCAATCACTGTCGGTGTAGCCAAGTAATCCTGAGTTGGTTTCGGCAGTGTACCATATACCGAACTCTTTTGTTCCTTGAAGATACCTCAAAATTCTTTTTCCTGCTCCAAAGTGTATTTGACTTGGGCTTTGCATGAATCTTGATAGAAGACTTGTAGCATACATTATATCTGGTCGTGTAGCTGTTAAATATAGAAGACTTCCAATTAGACTTCTGTATTTAGATGCATCAGCTTGTGGTGCTCCATCATTCTTCTGTAGTTTCTCATTTGTTATGAGTGGAGTAGCGACAGGTTTGCAACCGTACATCTTGAATTTCTTAAGTAAGCCTTCTGTGTATTTCATTTGCGAGATGAATATCCCTTCATTTCTCTGACTTACCTCTATACCGAGGAAGTAACTCATCAAACCAAGGTCGGTCATCTCAAAGGTCTTCATCATGTCTTCTTTGAACTCCATCATCATCTTAGTATTGTTTCCCGTGTAGATAAAGTCATCTACATATAGAGAGAGTAAGAGAGTGTACTGACCTTGAGACTTGATGTAAAGTGTAGGCTCACTCTTGCTCCTCCTGAATCCTCGATCCATGAAATATTGATCGATTCTGCTATACCATGCTCGAGGTGCTTGCTTCAAACTGTAGAGTGCTTTTCTTAGTCTTAACACTTTGCTTTCTTCACCTTCAGATATGAATCCTCGTGGCTGCTCCATATAGATCTCTTCTTCAAGTACGCCATTAAGGAAGGCCCATTTGACATCTAGTTGATGGATACTCCATCCTTTTTGTGCCGCAAGAGCTATTAGAGTTCTTATGGTATCAAGACGAGCTACTGGTGCAAATGTCTCATTGTAGTCAATCCCAGGTTGTTGTGAGTAACCCTTAGCTACTAGCCTCGCCTTGTGTTTCTGTATGGTGCCATCAGGGTTGAGCTTTGTCTTATAGACCCACTTAACCCCAATGATATCTTTTCCATGGGAACGATTTACTAACTCCCATGTGTTGTTTTTCTCGATCATCTTTATCTCTTCTTCCATTGCCTTGACCCATACTTCCTGCTTTGACGCTTCTTCAAAACTTCCAGGTTCAAGTATGGCCATGTTACAGGTTTCATATATGTCCACCAAGGATCTTACTCGTCTTGAAGTAGACTCTGGTGATGATAGTTCTTGTTCTTGTTGTTGTGGCGGAGGCGAAAGAGATTCACCTGATTCTTCTTCCTCAGGTTCTTCATCCTCAGGTTCTTCTTGAGGTAGTTGAGCTGGTATAAGGATATTCTTCTCCACTTTTTCTTCATCCCAATTCCAAGAAGCATTCTCATCAACTTCAACATCTCGACTGATGATGAGTTTTTTAGTTTGCAAGTTGTAGATACGGTATCCCTTAGAGATTGTGCTATACCCCAGGAAGATACCTCGTATAGTCTTGTCTTCAAGCTTATGCCTCTTCACGTCTGGAATATGAATGTAGCATATAGATCCAAATACCCTTAGGTGCTTTGCTGATGGCTTCTTCCCGCTCCAGGCTTCAATTGGAGTCTTATCTTGTACTGCCTTAGTTGGACATCTATTGAGTATGTAAACAGCAGTGTAGACCGCTTCAGCCCAGAATGTGTTAGGCATTCCCTTCTCCTTGAGCATCGATCTAGCCATCTCCATAATTGTGCGATTCTTTCTCTCGGACACACCATTTTGTTGAGGTGAATATGCGACTGTAAGTTGTCGCTCTATGCCTTCATCCGCACAAAATCTGTCAAACTCGCGAGAGGTATACTCTTTGCCGCGGTCACTTCTTAGTACTTTTATCCGTTTTCCACTTTGATTTTCCGCAAGGGCCTTGAACTTTTTGAATACTCCAAAGACTTCTGATTTTTCTTTTAGGAAATAGACCCATGTCATTCTAGAGAAGTCGTCAATGAAGAGTATAAAGTACCTGTTGTTCTCATGTGATGGCGTCCTCATCGGTCCACATACGTCGGTATGTATCAGCTCCAACAGGTCTTTCGCTCTCCATGCTCCAGTTGTTGAAAATGGAAATCTGTGTTGCTTACCAAGGAGACACCCTTCGCACACTTCATTGTTTTCCTTTATGCTTGGAAGATCTCTCATCATGTTCTTCTCATGTAACTGCTTCAAGGCATGTGTGTTGAAGTGGCCAAATCTTCGATGCCAGAGCCATGAATCATCAACTTGTACTTTCATGGCAATGTTAGTTGCATATTTTAAATTTAGCGGGAAGCTTCTATTGTTCTTATTCATCTTCACTTGGGCAATCTCGGTCCTTTTATTTTTGTTGTCTAATATTTTACATACACCTCCTTCAAAGTGAAGTGTATAGCCTCTCTCCATCATTTGACCAATGCTTAGAAGATTTTCTTTTAGGCTGGGAACTAGTAAGACATCATGGATGAGTCGCGTACCTTTATCAGTCTCCACCATGACAGTGCCTTTTCCTTTTGATTCAACCACACTACCATTTCCCAGTCGGACTTTCACTTTGACAGATTCGTCAATGCTTTTGAAAATAGTCTCATCCTTGGCCATGTGATTGCTACATCCACTATCCAAGTACCAGCTTCCTCCTTTTTCTTTCATTGAGTCTTGAGTGGCATAGAACATACATTGTTCTTGATCATGCTCCTCTGCAATATTAGCTTGATGCCTATCTTTGTTGCGACAATTTTTCTCTATGTGTCCGAACTTCTTGCAATGGTTGCATTGTGGCATATTACGGTACCAACAATTTTTCTCTGCGTGGCCTGGTCTTTTGCATATATTGCACGAAGTATTTTTATCTGGCTTGTTCTTAAAGAAATTTCTATAAGCTTCTCTTCTTCTAGAAGTCTCTCCATAACTCTTCTTTCCTTCATCTTCTTTATTTTGGGGCCGAAATTTGAGCTTTGATTGGAAGGCATTTTCAAGTGTATCTTCTTTATGCCTATTCAATCTTTGCTCATATGCTTCAAGAGAGCCCACCAGTTCTGTCACTGATAGAGTGGACAAATCTTTGGTTTCCTCAATCGTTGTCACGATTGGGTCAAACTTTGGGGGCATAGTAATTAGAATTTTCTCAACAATTTTCTTGTCAAGAATATCATCCCCAAAAGCTCTCATTTGATTAACTATTTCTTTGACTTTAGAATAGTAATCTTTAACTGTCTCAAAATCCTTCATCTTCAATAGTTCAAAATCTCTTCTTAGAGATTGAAGTTTGACAGCACGTACCTTATCACTTCCTTGAAACTCCTCCTTCAATGTGTTCCACGCATCTTTGGCAGTCTTAGCTCCCATAATTCTTGGAAAAATTGCATCAGTCACGGCTTGTTGCAAGGTGAACAACGCCTTTGAATTTTTCTGTCTATTTTTCTTCAACCCCTTTTCTTGAGTTGCATTAAGAGTTGAAGTACCCGCGGGAACAGTGAAGCCTTCTTCTACTATGTCCCATAAATCTTGAGATGAAAAATATGTTTCCATTTTAACACGCCAGAAATCATAATTTTCACCATTGAAAATAGGGACAGAAATAGATGATGATTGAGTGGTGTTATCCATAGCTTAGAAATTGTTTTTGAAGTGGGTTAATATTACAAAGGAAATTTTTGAAGTAGTTGGGAGGATTTTAGAATGTTAGGTAGGTAATATAACTACGCCCAATGTATGACCGAACGTAGCTCTGATGCCACTTTTAGTAGTTGATAGTTGATAAAAGATAGTTTTAGAGAGTTGTTTAGAAAGAAGGCTATTTCATTGATTTCTTGGATGATTGTTTACAATGTAGCAATTGCCTATTTATAGGCTTCAAGTCACCAACCTCTCAATGGTGGTGAATGTTTCTACATTACATTAGTTCTTTCTAGAGTTTTCATGATATGTTATTATCATGATAAATCTAGATTCTTCTATATTTGCCATACACTTATATATCTAGATTGTTCTACCATATTCATACAATTTATAGTTCTAGGATGTTCTATATTATCATACATATTATATTTAAGAATACTCTAGAAATTTGTAGCAACTTCAATAAAAACGAAATCCTCACTTCTTACTCCTTGCCTCTCATACCAAAAAATTCCCAACTAAGACATTATATGGCAGTGATGAATTTGAGCATGATTATGTTGTCTTTCCATATTCCATAAGCCGTTTAGTTGAGAATCCTTCTTTCACCATTACGACCGACTCTGACTACATCGTGCAACACAAAGAATGCTCGGATATAGTTGGTTCCTGCAATGGTTTGATCTGTTTGAGTTGTGAATACTACAACTATGAGTATTATGAGTACTGGCTCCGATTATGGAACCCGGCCACCAGGACAACATCTCCGAAATTCGGATTGTTCCGCTTATATAGCAATACTCCTGGTTGCCCTACATCTAAAGGTTGTTACAGATTCAGCTTTGGCTGTGATAATTCTAGTGGCACTTATAAGGTAATGGCATCCTGTTACTTTCGTCATCAACAGAGAAGCAATGTGAAAATTTTAAGTTTGGGTGATAATGTTTGGAGGGATTTTGAAAGTTTCCCGGTTGAACCTATAGATGCGGATTATGCTTGTGGAACGGATTATGATGATGTGTATTTCAAAAGCACTATCACCTGGTTGGGTATTCGAAATAAACTTTGTACACGTGCATATAACTTTACCGATATTAAGGATTTTACAGTTAAGCATTTTGTTATTGTTTCGCTTGATTTGCGGACAGAGACATATAATCAGTATTTATTGCCTCCTGATTTTGATCAAGTTCCACATAGAGCTCCAATTATTGGTGTGTTGGGAGACTGCCTTTGTTTTTCATATTGTTACAAGGAAACTGATTTTATTATATGGCAGATGAAGGAATTTGGGATTCAAGATTTTTGGACTCAATTTCTTAAAATTAGTTATCATAGTCTTCAAATTCATTATGACTATAGTGACGAAAATGCAAAGTATCATTTTTATTTTGTTCCCTTGTTTTTTTCTGAAGACGGTGATACACTGATACTTCATTGCAGTCGGGAGGGATCCCAAGATATCATTTATAACCAGAGAAACAACACAGTAAAGCAAACAAAAATAACTGCAACAAAAACAATTACAGATGATAGAATTGGTGACCCTTGCTGTTGCTCGGTCAAAGGCTATTTTGAGAGCTTAGTTTCAGTTTTTTGAGTGTAAGTTCCTCTTTCATGGTTTACATGTTGATATTTAATGTTAAGTTGTCTTTGTTGTTTTCGTAATTATAGATGGCATGAACCTTCTTTTTTTCGCTTGATTGTATTTTTTAAATGACTATCTTATACATCCATTTATTATTAACAAACAAAATGTTAACTTTCATATCTAGGTCAGAATTGCAGAATAAAAAGGAACAACATGTAAGACAATGTCGGAATAATTCAGAGGAACATGGTTTGTATTAGTTAGAATTTCAAAAAGAAATTTGTCAAGTACTTTGGGACATAATATTTTGATGTACTTTGTGATAAACCACAAATTTGTATAAGAATATGTTTAATTGGATTGGGAAATACATTATCGTGTGTTCTAAAGGTTTATATAATGCCAACATTCATTTGTTGTATATTCAGTTGTGTATGTTTGAATTGGTTGGAAGAGACTAGGTTCTCTAATTCCTAGTGATAACGTTGGTTTCTATCAATTAGTTTTTCTATTTCAGCAACAATTTATCTTTTTTATTTTCTTATAACCAACTATGTAGGAATGATTCAGATCACTGCATTTCTAGTTAAAGTTATCAAAATGACAAGTTTACTTCTCCATTTAATTGGGAAACAAAACCTAAAATGCCCTGTATAAATAATCTAGCTGCAAGATTTGACCTCTTTTGACTTGCAGTGCAACAAGTGTTTTTTCTACCTGTTGTCAAAAATAATTTATCCTATTACTTTCCATTCAGAGTTGAAATGACTTGGTGCCCTGTTAATCAGAAAATAATCCTTGTATTTATCGTAAATAATTTACTTTCATAGGATAGCAAATTAGTCATTACGAGTTGTAATTAGGGATGTCAACGGAGCAGAGATTGTTCGGAGGATGCTTCTCCGCTCACTGTCCCGCCCCCAAATTTATTCTCCATCCCTATCCCCAATCCCCGCCACGGAGGAATATTTTCCCCATCCCCATCCCCACAGATCCCCACGGATATCAACGAAGATTGAATCTTAAGAAAAATTTTACACTTTTTGATCAAAATTATGACATTAGTATTTTGTTATTTTTTTTCCGTTTTTTTAAAACGCATATATTTGCATTTTATTTTATAAAAAATCAAAATACATCTTGCATCAATAATAAATAAAAAAAGCAAAAGAACTTGATGTTGCTAATATTTTTTTATGTAAAAATAAATAAATAGTAACATAACTTCTTGCTACCGTGCTTCCATAATTTACTACCACAATACCGATGTCGTCTGACGCAAGTAGTTGATTATGTGTGACAAATCTTTAACTTTTAATGACTATTCATTTTCTAATATATTAATATTTTTGATGTAAAATTATATAATATATATAATATATAAAGTATAAAAATTAAAATATATTGTCGGAGTCGGGGAATTCACGGGACGGGGATACTTTTCCAATCCCCGCCCCAAAGCAGTGTTTTAAAAACCGGACCGGACATCAAACCGGTGAGGGTACTGGGTCATTGGTTTATTGGTCGAACCACTGGGTCACTGGTCGAACCGCATGACTAAACCGGGTTAAATCGGATAACTCGGTTGAATAGACCGGTCGTTATAACAAAATTATATAGGTATAAAATCTGTCGAACCGGGTGATTCAGTCCCTACAAAATATAACTAGTACTTATATTTTTTGAAAATATCATATTATAAAAAATTTCACAAGTTCATAATTTAAATTCAAATTTTATACATAGGTATCACACACAATCAAATAGTACATAATTATAAAATATAAACAAAAGTTTAATCGCAACATAATTTAATTGAATAATTTATAACAAAATAATTTCATTGTCTACTAAATTTAATTTCAATAAAAGAAAAATTGTTTCAATGTTGGGATCTCCTTCTTCAATATCAAAATCATCTCTAACAAAATCAACCGCATCTACAATCATTTTTTATTTTTTTATTTTTTTATTCTTTTTATTTTTTTTATTTTTTTAAATTTTTAAAATTAAATTTTTTAATTAAAATAGTCAAAATGACATTGTTTTAATTTTTTAAAATAAAAAAAATAAAAAAATGCATTTAAACCACCGGTTCACAAAAACCGCCGGTTTTCTCGGTTTTAGCGGTTTACACCGGTTTTGACCGGTTCACACCGGTTCAATGACATTCCCGATCCAGCTATTGAACCTGACCGGTTACCTGGCCGGTTCCCGGTTCGACCGGTCCGGTCCGGTTTTTAAAACATTGCCCCAAAGTGTTATCGGGAAACTTTTCCCTCCATCTCCATCCCCACAGGAAAAAAAATCCCCAACTTCGGATCTCCCTGCACAAATATTCCCCACAGAGATCCCATTAACAAATGCAATTGACATCTCTAGTTGTAATTAGTCATTATGAATTGTAATTACCAACACTATTATATATAGTATCTAATACAATAAGGCATGAAGCCAATTTTCCTGACATGGTATCAGAAGGTTCGATCAAACCTAACCCGTGAAAATTGTGTTATCTTGGCCTTGTTTAGCAACACCCCATGGGTTCACTCTCGGAATTGTTTCTTCTGTTTCTGCACGTTGTAGTTTTGTAATTATTTTTCGAAACCTTGATTGTAGTTGTCGTAGCTGTTTGCGGTTTTGTGCAGTCTCTTGATTTTATCTCAGTGATTCTTGATTTAAAGAATTGAGATCGTGATTCTTGGCGGTATTCTAGGTTGTTGATCATTTGGGCTTCCGAATACTGAGTTTTGTTACCGTCTCTTGATTTCGTCTTCGTTTTCGTTTCCTGATTCAGTGTTGTCTTTTGATCGTGATTTTGTCTTTGATTGATTGTTCGTGCTGCTTGGTAATCGTGATTTGGTGTTTGCAATTTGCCACTCAATTTCCAATTCGGTGCTTTTGTGTGTGGCGGTACTATGCGTTTGCGGTAACTTCATTCTTAGTCTTGGTTAATATTATAAGCACTTGCACAGTTTAAATAATAATAGTATATCAAGCAGTGTGTTATGCAATGTGTTAGTGTGTTGCACGTGAAGGATACTTTATCTAATATAGTGATGAAACTATATTATAAAGTTTTAGAGTTTCAACCATGAGTATAGAAAATGAGAAAAGCCCTTTTTGTGTTAGTTTTATCGGTAAAAAAATTTCAGCTTGGGAATTTCAATTCAGAATGTATGTCAAAGGGAAGGGACTATGGAGTTATTTGGACGATATTTCTAAGGCACCATTAGAGACAACCGATTTAGATGCATGAAAAATCAAAGATGCTCAAATTATCACTTGGATTCTTGGTACTATTGATCCTCGGATGATTAATAATTTACGATCTTTTTCCACTGCTCAAGAAATGTGGAACTATTTAAAGCGTATTTACAATCAGGACAACGCGGCCAAATGTTTCCATTCGGAGCTAGAGATGGCCAATTAATTACGAACATGGTAATCTGTCAGTTCAAGAATATTATTCTGGTTTTTTGAATTTGTGGACCAAACACTCTGCGATTATACATGCTGATATTCCCAAAAGTTCTCTTGCGGATGCCCAGGAGGTTAACAACACTAGTAGGCGAGATCAATTTCTTATGAAACTTCGTCCAGAATTTGAAGTTGTTAGAGGTGCCTTGCTGAACAGGAATCCTGTTCCTTCTTTAGATACATGTGTTGGTGAACTTCTCAGAGAGGAACAATGTCTTGCTACTCAAGAAACCATGTCTTCTGAAGCTATTTTTTTTAGCCTACGATGGTTGCATTTGCTGCTCAGTGTAGAGGTAAAGGTCGTGATATGAGACAGGTTTAATGTTTCTCTTGCAAACAATTTGGCCACATTTCCCGGAGTTGCAATAAAAATTTCTGCAATTATTGCAAGAAGCAAGGTCATATTATATCTGATTGTCCCACACGTCCTCCACGAGCAACACAATGTTCGGTGCAGGCATTTCATGCAACTACAAATTCTACAAATGGTCCTTCCATTACCAATGCATCTAATGGTGCAACTCTACAGCCTGAAATGATTCACCAAATGGTACTTTCCTCTCTCTCAGCTCTGGGAATTCAGGGTAAGTCTTCAAATGTTTCTTGCCTATGGTTTCTTGATTCTGGTGCATCCAATCACATGACAGGCTCTTCTGAGTACTTGCATAATTTACATTCTTACCATGGTAATCAGAAAATTCAAATTGCTGATGGTAATGCTCTCTCTATCAGTAATGTTGGTGACCTCAACTCTAATTTTCGGGAGGTGTTTGTATCACTTGGACTTGCTTCCAATTTGTTATCTTTGGGTCAATTGGTTGATAACAATTGTAACATAAATTTTTCATGTGATGGTTGTCTTGTGCAGGAACAGGTGTCGGGGAAGGTGATCGCGAAGGGGCCTAAAGTGGGAAGATTCTTTCCACTCCAGTTTAATAATTTTCATTTATCTTTTGCTTATAATAACGTTTTGAATTCTTACGAGGATTGGCACAGAAAATTGGGTCATCCAAACTCTAATGTTTTGTCTCATTTATTTAAAAATGATTTGTTGGGAAATAAGAACGTTGTTTCTAATGCCTCTCTTTCATGTTCTGTTTGCAAATTGGCTAGAAGTAAAACACTTCCTTTTCCGTCTGGTGCTTATCGAGCTTCCTCTTGTTTTGAAATAATTCATACTGATGTATGGGGTATGTCTCCTATAGTTTCTCATGCTCGCTATAAATATTTTGTCACATTTATTGATGATTATAGTCGTTTTACTTAGATATATTTTCTTTGGTCTAAATCTGAAGTGTTTTCTATGTTTAAGAAATTTCTGACATATGTTGAAACTCAATTTCATGGAAGTGTTAAAAAAATTTGCTCTGACTCTGGTGGTGAGTACATGTCTCGTGAGTTTCAAGAATTTCTTCAACAAAAAGGCATTTTATCTCAACGATCTTGTCCCAATTCCCCCCAATAAAATGGGTTGACAAAACGCAAGAATCGTCATTTGCTTGATGTGACACGCACTTTAATTCTTCAAGCTTCTGTACCACCCCGATTTTGGGTGGAGGCTCTTTCCACATCTGTCTTCTTGATCAATCGTCTTCCTTCTACGGTTATTGATCTCGATTCTCCTTTTTTTGTCTTTTTAAAATTCAACCTAATTATAACGATTTACATACTTTTGAGTGTGTGTGTTTTGTTCACTCACCACCATTTGAAAGGCATAAACTTGGAGCACAGTCTATTCAATGTGCATTTATGGGGTATAGTCACTCTCATAAGGGATTTGTGTGTTATGATGTCTCTAACCATCGTTTTCGCATATCTAGGAATGTGACATTTTTTGATAATCAGTTTATGTTTCCTTGTGTTTCTCCTTCCATTAATGATATTGTTACTCTTCCTAAGTTTTCTATTATGCCTCAATCTATAGAACGTTATAAACCAGGTCATGTATATGTCAAAAAACACAGACAACAGGTTCCCACGCCCCTTCCTAATGCTGAACCGCCATCTGATCCTGTACCGGTTGAACCAAGACGATCTGGTAGAATATATATCGTGCACCAGATAGATATTCACCAGGCAGGTATGATTCCTCACATACTTCTCTGACTGCCACACTCTCCAGCATATTTATTCCTACTTGTTACTCATAGGCTGTTAAAGATGTTCGATGGATAAAAGCAATGAATGAAGAGCTTCAAGCTCTTCAAGAGAATTTCACATGGGATATTGTCTCTTGTCCTCATGATGTCAAACCTATAGGTTGCAAATGGTGTAATATATGAAATTGAATTTTGATGGGTCCCTCAACCGTTACAAGGCTCGTTTGGTTGCTTTAGGAAACAAACAGGAATATGAAATTGATTATGATGAGACATTTGCACCAGTTGCCAAAATGAAAATTGTTTGCACGGTCATCTCTATAGTTGCTTCTAGTGGGTGGTCTCTTCATCAAAGGGATGTGAATAATACTTTTCTTCATGGTGACCTGATAGAAGATATTTATATGACTTCACCTCAAGGATTATTCTCTTCATCTAAAGGAGTGTGCAAGCTCAAACGCTTCTTATATGGTTTACAACAGGCACCTAGAGCATGGTACGAGAAATTCCGCTCTACTCTACTTGGATTCTCCTTTACTCAGAGTCAGTATGATTCCTCTTTATTTATTCGTAGTACATCTGCAGGTATTGTTCTGCTTCTTTATGTTGATGATATGTTCATTACTGGTTCTGATCATGCTTCCATTCAGCGCCTTAAGCAACAATTGTAGGCCTCATTCCACATGAAAGATCTGGGTAATCTACATTACTTTTTAGGTCTCGAGGTTCATTCTACATCTAAGGGCATCTTTCTCCATCCACACAAGTATGCTACGAATTTGATTTCTATGGCCGGTCTCCAATCGGCTAATCCGGTAGATACTCCTCTTGAGGTTAATGTTAAATATCATCGTGATGATGGTGATCTTTTGCCTAATCCATTATTGTATCGACAACTTGCGGGTAGCCTTAACTACTTGATTATTACTCGTCCTGACATATCTTTTGCTATTCAACAAGTAAGTCAATTCATGCATTCTCCTTGCTATCTTCACTTGGTTGCGGTTCGTCGTATAATTCGCTACTTAAAGGGAACTTCTCATCGCAGATTATTCTTTTCTAGTTGGAATCTCTCTTAAGTTGAGTGCTTATAGTGATGCTGATTGGGCAGGGTGTCTTGATACTCGTCGCTCTGTCACTGGTTGGTGCATGTTTCTTGGTTCTTCCTTGATCTCTTGGAAAAGTAAGAAGCAAGCGAGAGTTTCTAAATCTTTTACTGAATCAAAGTATCGTGCCATGTCTGTTGCTTGTTCAGAAATACTTTGTCTTCGTGGTCTTTTGGCTGAACTTGGATTTCTCCAAACAGAGCCAACTTCACTTTCTGCTGACAATGCAAGTGTCATACAAATTGTTGCAAATCCTATTTTTTATGAATGCACCAAACATATAGAAGTTGATTGTCATTCCATACGTGACGCCTACGATGATCGAATGATATCACTTAATCACGTCAATACTCGGTTGTAGGTTGCAGATATTCTTACCAAGGTTGTTCCACGTCCACGACATCAGTTTCTTGTTAGCAAATTGATGCTCCTTGACCAGCCGCATCAATTTGAGGGGAGATGTTAATCAGGAAATAATCCTTGGATTTATTGTAAATAATTTACAACAAATTAGTCATTACGAATTATAATTAGTCATTGTGAATTGTAATTACCGACACTATTATATATAGTATCCAATACAATGAGAAAGACATGATGTCAATTTTACTTACAGTGCCTTCAATTTCTTCAATTTTGGATTCTGTTGGATTGAACCTCAAAAACATATTTAAAGTCCCCATTATTTGTCAGCCTTTATAATTTTATTAGTTTGGTGAATTTGAGTCAATCAGAGATGCATATTTATTGCATAAATGGGTGTATATTCATCTATTCTCGTGTTTGGTATCCACGTTACAAATTTACATTTTACTTTTTCATCTATTTTTATTAGTATTTCTAATTCACTTATATGCTAACCGGTGTTAGAAGAAAGCTCAATAATACAAATAGGTGTGTGACAGCATATGTATAAAATTATAAATATTATCTAGTAAATAAGTATGAATTATTTGATAACTGCTATTTCATAAGCTGAATCTTGAATTTTTGGCCAGAACTAACAGCTACTATAGCCCCTCTATAACTTCATGTAAATCAAATTTTAAGTAATGCAGTTGCAGGCTACAGAGTATAAATTCAACCTCATGTAATCAGATTTGTTCCTTAAGCTTTTAAGCTTTTGTTTGCGAGTTTGGAGGGAAAGAGAGGGAAAAGTTTTGAAAAATATGAAGGATTGAGTGAAAATAATAGAAAGATTTTGGGTAGGAGAATTTTAGAGAGTTTGATTTTATTCATAACACCAAAAACTCTCTTATATGGGAAAACTCAAAAATGATATTAAATGAGAGTTTTGATGGACTTACATAAAAGTATTGAATGACTCTTTTATAAAAGTAACTCTGCCATTAAAATATTATTTCGCTTGAGAAATGACACACGTAAGCTCCCTTCCACTCAAATGCTAGAGTCTTTACCACTACAATATTCTTTCGCTTGACAAATGACACGCGTCACCTCCCCTCCACTCAAATTCTTTACCAATACACTATAGCAGTTGGTTTGTTAATATTAAGGGTGTTTGCGGTGCGGTTTGAGCGGTTTTGACACTAAAAATCATCCGAACCGCAAGAGAAAAAGATATATGGTTTGGTTTGGTTCGGTTGGCTTTTAGAAAAAAAAATCAAACCAAACCAAACCAATGCGGTTCGGTTTGTTCGGTTTTTTACAAATATTTTATTGATTCATACATACACATATAGATGACAACATAACTTTATATTTACTCATTCATATACTACCAAATAACAACAAAACTCATCATATTTGGACAACAACTTCTCATTTAATATGTATAAGTTAGATTAGACAAAAGTGAAATAATAAACATAAGAGAGGAGAGATTAGTGAAGATGAAAAAGAAAGAACATAAGAGAGAAGAGATTATAGAAGAAGATGTGCGATAAAAATGAAATTGTAAGAGAGAACATTTGCATAAAAATGAGAAGGTGAAAAAAAATAAAATATAAGATAGTAAAGATTAGAGAAGAATAGGTAAGATGTATGTGGGGAAGATGACGCGATAATTCAATGAAAGATTTGAGAAACAAAAATTGAAACCATAAGTGTAAGGATAAAAAAGTTGTTCGTAATTATAAGACTAATGTATAATAGGTTTAGGTTTGATTTGAATGTGAGTTAAGTAAAATTATACTTCATAGATGTTTGAATATTAAATTAACATTTTTATATGTTAAAATTCAATTTTGGACAAATATATAGAAATGCTTTAATGTTAAATTCTTTCGAATATGATTGTACAAGTTAAAAAAAACTACAAAATATATAAAAATAAACATATTAATTTGAAGAAAAAAAATAGTAGCAAGATCATGAATTATACTGGTTCCAATATATTGATAGGATAAAATTAATATAGAATCGGACTATATCATCACTGTCACGGTAGAGTCTCGTGCTGATAACATATTATGAAATTAACCAAAATAATATAGAGATGAAGGAGAGATGAATGAGAAAAATAAAAGAGAAAAAGTAATCTTATATAATTATCTTTAAGAAAATACCTTTACATTACAATGTGGGTCCTTATTTATAGGACATTGAAAATGTGAAAATCATAACAATTAATAAATAATAGAAAGATGAAAGATGAAAAGATAGACATTCATTTTGTATTTATTCATAATAAATTATATTTATTCAATTGATTTAGGAGACTTAAAATGTTTTTTTAAAAATATGTAGAACCTAATTTTATTTAGTTATAAAAAAGTATCTAAAATATCAATTTATTTTATTTTTAAAAAATCTTCTTTATAATATAATATTTAAATTTTTATTAAATACTACATTTTGATTAAAAAAATTTAATGAATATGTACCGACATCAAAATGAAAAACCAACAGTCTGTCAATTTATTAAGAATTTAAATAAAAACGTGCTGTAATGGAGAAGGATTCATTATTGTCATTAATAGCACAATGTAAAATTAATTTATACTCGGTGCATCACCTTTTTTTTTCTATTAAAAAATAATAATTACAGGATTTTATAAATACTTAATTACTTATAGAGATGAAGGAGAGATGAATGAGAAAAATAGAAGAGAAAAAGTAATTTTATATAATTATCTTTGAGAAAATACCTTTACATTACAATATGGTCCTTATTTGTAGGACATTGAGAATGTGTAAAATCATAACAATTAATAAAAAATAAAAAGATGAAAGATGAAAAGATGAACATTCATTTTGTATTTATTCATAATAAATTATATTTATGCAATTGATTTAGGAGATTTAAAATGTTTTTTTTTTTAAATTTGTAGAACCTAATTTTATTTAGTTATAAAAAGTATCTAAAATATCAATTTATTTTATTTTTTAAAAATCTTCTTTATAGTATAATATTTAAAATTTTAATAAATACTACTTTTTGATTAAAAAAGATTTAATGAATATGTACCGATATCAAAATGAAAAACCAACAGTCAGTCAATTAATTAAAAATTTAAATAAAAACGTAATGGAGAAGGAATCATCATGATTGTCATTAATAGTACAATGTAAAATTAATTTATACTCAGTGCATCACCCTTTTTTTTTTCAATTAAAAAATAATAATTACAGGATTTTATAAATACTTAATTACTTATATAAAATCACAAACTTCAACAATCCTAATAGAACAAGGATGACTCCATTCTCGCGGCCGTCGTTCTTACCCGACGAACTCATCGCCGAGGTGTTATCCTTTCTTGATGTGAAATCTATTATGCGATTCAAATGTGTTTGCAAGTTTTGGAACACTCTCTTTTCGGATCCCACCTTCGTGAAATTGCATCTCAAGAAGTCATTAAAACGAAATACTCACTTCTTACTGATCACAGATCATAAAACATTTATTCCAGGTGAGTTACCCTATGGCAGAGATGATGAAACTGAGTGTGAGGTTGGTGTCATTCCCTACTCCATCCGCACTTTACTCGACAATCCGTCTTTCACCATTTCTGTTGACTCACACTACCTCCTGGAAGACACAAGAGGCTCCATTACCCCTGAATTTGCTGGTTCCTGCAATGGATTGATCTGTTTGGTTTATAGTTCCATGATCATGGATTACTCTGAGTTCTCGTTACGATTATGGAATCCTGCCACCCGGACGACATCTCCTAAATTTGGATTCGTACGCTTATTTCGAAATCCTTCCGCCTTTCCTTCTGCTTTTGATGGCCATTACACTTTCACCTTTGGTTATGATAATTCTACCGACACTTATAAGGCCGTGGCCACGCGTTATCATAGACGTAATCTGAGAAACGAAGTCAAAATTTTAAGTATGGGTGATAATGTTTGGAGAGACATTCAAAGTTTTCCTATTGATCCTTTGCATTTGGGAAGTGCTTCAAAAATTACTGGTGTGTATTTCAAGAACAATATCAATTGGCTGGGTATTCAAAATAAACAATCGTATGATTTGGGAACTGAGACATATCATCTATACCATCCGCGTAATTGGCTGGACATTATTAAGGATATTACAACAGTTAAGCAATTTGTTATTGTTTCACTTGATTTGGGAACAGAGACGTATCATCTATACCAACTGCCTAATGCCTTTGATGAAGTGCCGCCAAGTAAACCAAATGTTGGTGTGTTGGGGGACTGCCTTTCTTTTTCTTATTGTTACAGGGAAACTCATTTTATTATATGGCAGATGAAGAAATTTGGGGTTCAAGATTCTTGGACTCAATTTCTTAAAATTAGTTATCACAATCTTCATATTCGTTACCACTATAGTGACGAAAATTTTAATATTGTTCCATTGTTTCTATCTGAAAACGGTGAAACACTGATACTTAATTGCAATCAGGAGGTATCCCAAGATATTCTCTATAATTGGAGAAATAACACAGTAGTGCGAACAAACATTACTGCAAGAAAAACAATTTCGGATGTTAGAACTGTCGATAATGCCTCGTGCGCGCCCCAAAACTATTTTGAAAGCTTAGTTTCAGTTTTTTGAAAGTAAGTTCCTCTTCCATTGTTTACATGTATTAGAATTTATGTTAATTTGTATATATTTTTTTTATAATTACTAATTCTGTGAATAATCTTTTTCATGATTGGTTAGATTGATTTTATTTTCAATCTGATTCCAGAACAGCATCATCATAAGTAGTAAGATATATGATGAACATTGTCACATTGAATTATTTGAATAGGAATAATTTCATGGAATGTATTGAAACTGGTAGGCCTTTCATCTCCTCAAGTCATAATTACAGAATGACTTTTTCTTAAAATTTGTTATTCAATTTTATAATTCTGGAGATGGCACTATAGGAGTGAAATTATATTCTTTGATTTAATTAAAACATTGAGAGTACTTTTCAATGAGTTACATCCATTTTTTATTAACATATAAAATGTTATCTTTGTGTGTGCAATTGCAGAATTAGGATGACCACCAAGAGCTAATATAGTGTGGGAATTAAGAGAGCTTAGAGGAACGCAGATAAGGCATTGTCGGAAGAGGAAGAATTCAGAGGAACGTGGTTTAAATTAGTTAAGATTTTTGAATGAATTTTGTCTAGGTACTTGGGGACATGATTTTTTCATGTACTTTGTTATAAACCTCTTTTTTTTACAACTATGTTGCCAACTTTCATTTGTTGGCTTTTCATCTTGGTTTGCATATTCACAAGCTTCTGTTAAAGGCTGAGGCATATCTTGAGTTTTGAATGTTTATTACTTATTTGTATTGACTTGTAGGAATTCTACATTTTTAGTTATTATACAATGTTTTGTTAGGCCTTTCATTTATCTATTTAGTTACTTTTATAGTATTAATGTTTGAATGTATGATTAATCATATCAAGTAGTTAATCATATTTTGATCATCCGAGTTTAGCCAAATCCTGAGTGGCGATTATTCTTATTCATGGTGGTTAGTTAGGAATTTTAGTGGTAATATAGGACTGCAGAGAGCTGATGCACGGCTTGGGGTTACTGTCTAAAACTAGATATTCATACACATGAGGGTGAAGAATTATTTCTTATGTTTAGTTCTCGATTCCTTAGAAATTCTCTGTGTTTTACGATTTTGATGCCACCTTTTCTTAATTTAATTACTAATTATATAATTACTTTTGCTCTTGAATTTGAAATGTGAGTTTTGTTTGTTATTGTTAATCGGAAATGAGGGTTAGGTAATGTTTTAAATATCGGCCACGGATGCTTAAAGACTTTCGCGATTTCAGTCGATACATGTGTTGCGACGCGAAATGCGGTTGGCGCGGTTTAAATTAACAACAATTTGTTCATTCCGTATCAGTCTCGGCACTTGTCGATATCATTTTGTTGTGGCCGTTTTCACGGTCGCGAAGTGGTTTTAAAACCCCGGGTAGACATCATCACTTCATTCATTGAATTAAAATATTAGGTGAATTAGAAATTATAAGGTTTTGTTAAGGTTTATGTGTATTTCCTTTTTGTGCAATGCATTCAATTATTTTCTCTTTCACATGGCTTTCTGCCATATTTTTCTTCATCCACAAATGTCAAAATCAAGTTTCAAATGTTTTCAGCATCAATGTTTCTATTTCTGTTTGGTGCAATAGAAAAATGTAATACCAGCTTTTTCCTTCATTATTTGTTTTTTTTAAGAATTTTGATAGTAGAAAATGAAGAGTGTTCTGTGTTGAGTTGTAGCATTTTACAATGTTGTACAAATTCTTTTTGAGTTTGTATAGAATTTCTTTCCTTGTTTGGAATTGTTGAAATTGTCCAATCCAAAGAGATGGAAAGAGAGACTTCTGTCATCTATTCATACACATGAGGGTGAAGAATTATTTAGGCATCATGCAGCAATGTTTTTTGCACTGCTGTTCATAGTACATTAAACTTTTTTTTTTTGTCAAAATTTGATTTGTTTCAAAGGTGCATCTACGAAATATTGAATTATGTTGAAGTTTTTCCAATTTAAAATATTTCTGTAAATAGACCTCTGGAAAAAAAATCAAATTTTGACAAAAGAAGTGCTTTATGAAGATTGTATCTCCGAAAATAAGAGACATAAATGAAATTACATCTGGTACCAAAAAGTATTAAGGAGTGAATTGAGATATTGTTTTTTATTTATTTAGAAGAATACTCAGATGATATTGTGTGTTATACTTAGTAGTTCAAGCAAGTAAAGTTAAGGTGGATAAAAGAATGACAAAATTACAAAAGAAATTAAAAAAAGCCAAATTTAAATGTATTTTCTACTCTTCTTCTCCAAATGGTGAGATGTAATATAAAGTCATTCTAATGGAAAAGTGAGACAGGATGTAAGTAGTAAAGTCACTCCATAATCTTTATATATAAAGTGACTAAATTTGTAGGTGAGACCATATTATTATAGGTGTTTGACATTAGTGTAGTTGAAGTGCATGTAGGTTATTATAGGTGTTTCACATTAGTGTAATCGAAGTATGCCCAATCATGCAGTAGTCAAAATGTTAGGATTGTTACCATGTCAAATTGAGCTTGTTTGTTTAGTCCAATTGTTTAAGTTAATTTGTTGTTTAAATTAACTTAGTAGTGTATAAATAGACTTGTTCCTTCAGGTTGTTGAGAGAGGCTAACTATTGTTATTCACTTGTAATCATTGTAACTCTAATTGAGTAAGTGAATAGTAAAATAGTTTCAACCAATCCTATTTATCTTCTTCTTCTTCTTCTTCTATCTCTTTCGTGAAATCCTAATAGAGTTTCTTATGTTTTTTCAAGAAACTTAATCTTTCTCATAGTCGTGGTTTGTTCTTGACGACACTCCATTACAATAAACTGGTGTGATGAGCGTGGAGAAGATATCGTCTACGAAGTATGAGATTGAAAAATCCACCGGTATGAATGATTTCAGGTTATGGCCCTTGCAGATGCAAGTTTTTCTTGTTCAACAGAGTTTGTTAGAAGCGTTGAAGGGTAAAGATCAAATGGATGTTGCCCTAACGGAGAAGAAGAATACGACGATGATCGATAAAGCCCCACAGTTCCATCATATTGAGCCTTGGTGATAATGTTCTCTGGCAGGTCTCAAAGGAGAAAACAACGGCGGGTGTGTGGACAAAACTTGAAGGTTTGTACATGACCAAATCTTTGGTCTATTGTCTACACCTAAAGCAAGTCTTGTATTCATTCAAGATGAGTGAGATAAAGTCTTGGCTGAGCAGTTGGATATGTTCTACAAGTTGATTCTTGATCTTGAGAACATCAATGTCAAAATCTATGATGAACATTAAGCATTGCTACTGTTGTGTGCTTTTCCCAAATCAAAGTCTGTTGTGACACCAAAGAATCTTGAATTCAATCTACGTACGACTCAAATTTTGAGTTCGGAACCTGAAAGAATCTATATGAATAGCATTCCATATGCTAGTATAGTAGATTCTTTGATGTATGCTATGGTATGTACGAGGCCAGACATAGCCTACAGAGTGAGCCTTGTAAATAGGTGTATGGTCAATCTTGGAAAGGCACAATGATAAACATTAAAGTGGATTATAAGATACATAAATGGGTCTCTGAGCAAAGTCCTTAGTTATTGTGGAGCCTATGATGATGATAGCAAAGTCAAAATTAAAGGATATTCCGACTTTGATTATGCTGGTCGTATGAATTATAGAAAATCTATTTCTGAACAAATTTTCACGATGTTTGACACAACAATCAGTTGGAAAGAAACACTTCAGATGGTGTTGCCTTATCAATCACTAAAGCGGAATAAATTATCCACACTGAAACCGTGAAAGAAATATTGGGGCTTTAAAATAAGAGGATCAATATTTATAGATAGAGACATTAAAATTACCTTTAAATCTTAAAAATAATAATAATAATAATAATAATAATAATAATAACAAAATGGAAAATTTAAAAGCGAACCATGATTTTAAAAATATGCTTTATTTGTAATTTACTCTTTTTAATCTTTTTGACCAAACAATTTTTTTTTTAATTTAATGTTTAGTAAAATATAGAAAATTAAAATTGTTTAATTTTTTAAAAGTGTTTTACTATTGAAAAATAATTAAAGTGAAATACCATAAATTTAAATAATTACAAACTTGTATATATAGTTAAAACATTTCATAAAAACATGAACATTTCAAGAATCCCTACATAATTTCGAATTATGTGTCCGTCTCCATTTATTATCCTCGACGATCTTATCAGTGAGGTCTTATCCCTTCTTAATGTAAAATCTATTCTTCGATTCCAATGTGTTAGCAAGTTTTGGGACACTCTCATTATCGATCCCATCTTTGTAAATTTGCATCTCAAGAAATCAGCAAAACGAAATCCTCATGTCATTCTAACTAGCTGTCATACCAAAACAATCTCAGGTGAGTCACCCTATGACAGTGACGATGATGGTGACCATGCCAGCGGTGTCATTCCCCATTCCATAAACAGTTTACTCGAGAACCTTTTGTTCACTCTTTATGCCAACTCCGACTACTTGGTGGAAGACAAAGGTTTCTCTAGTATGGTTGGTTCTTGCAATGGATTGGTATGTTTGGCTTGTCATATAACCACCAGTGAGTATTTTGAGTATTGGTTCCGATTATGGAACCCAGCCACCAGGACAACATCTCCAAAATTTGGGTTCTAACGCTTATTTTACCAACATCCCAGCTGTCGTTTCTCTGCTGATGATGGCTATTACAAACCTTTGGTTGTGATGATTCTACAAGCACTTATAAGTTAGTGGCATCATGTCACAATTATAGTGAATTGATAAGTAATGTAAGAAATTTAAGTTTGGTTCCTACAAGGAGAAGGAAGCTTGATGATAAAAGTGAACCTATGATTTTGGTGGGATATTATAAAACTAGAGCTTACAGGCTATTTAATCCAATCAATGCGAAAATCGTAATGAGTTGATACATTGTGATTGATGAGAACCCTGTCTGTGATTGGAATTCAGATTATACAATTAATAAGCAGTTTAACAATTATGGCATTGACGAAGAAACTGATGAAGTCAACGTCGAATAGGTGTTGACATTCCAGACACGGTCAAAGTCAAAGAGGGTGTGGCTAGAACAAGTCAAAGACCTCAAAGGACTAGAGTTCTACCAGCAAGGGTTCAAGACTGTGAAGTTGTTGGTGATTATGAAGTCAAACAAAATTGAGAATCAGTTCATTTTGCTTTACTGGCAAGTGCTGAACCAATCAAATATAGTGAGGCATTAAAGGATAAATAGTGGAAGACTGTTATGGTTGAAGAGTTACAAGCATTCTAAATAAATAACATATGAGAGCTAGTCAAATTTCCAATGCAAACAAAAGCTATCAAAGTGAATGAGTGTTCAAGTTGAAGCACAAGTCTGATGGGTCAATAGCAAGACACAAGAAAATATAAGTAACTCGAGGATTTCTTTAGAGAGCATGACTCGACTGCTCTGAAGTATATCCACTAGTAGCAAGATTGGAGACTGTCAGATTGATGGTAGCCTTGACATGCAAGCGAGGTTGGTCGACATTTCACTTAGATGTGAAATCAATATTTTTGAATGGTCCCTTAGATGAAAAGGTATATGTCACACAACCATATGAGTTTGTGATACAGAAGGAAGTGAGGAAAGTGAACAAATTGCACAAAGCCCTATATGGTCTCAAGCAGGTACCTAGGGCATGGAACAAGAAGATCAACTCATACTTGGTAGAATTGGGATTCATCAAATGTATGTCTGAGTATGGTGTTTATGTTCAGGTTGTGGCACAAGATATAATAATCATTTGTTTATATGTCGATGACTTTCTAGTAATTTGAAATAACGTGAAGAACTTGTCAAAGTTCAAAGAGCTAATCAAGAGGAAATTTGAAATGTAGGATATGGGAAAATTGTCTTATTTCCTAGGCAAGGAATTTCAAATGTCGAAGTAAGGTATGATGCTACATAAAAGAAAGTATGTCAAAGAAATACTCAAGAGATTCAATATGGAAGACTTGAATCTTGCATCTTCACCTGTCGAACCAAATTTGAAACTAGAGAATCATAGGTAGGAGAACAAAGCATTATTTGACCCGATATAGGCTTCTTAGTCGAATTGGTAAGCAGATACATAAACACGATATTCAAATTTGTTTTAAATATTTTTTTATTAGGTAAGAATCTATATTCCTTTTTTAATTTTTCTCTAATTTTAATATATTTTAAAAAATCTTCTTTATTTGCAATGCAAATTTTTTATTTTTTTTAACTAGACAATTTTTTTTAATTTAAATCTACCATATAAGAAAACAATATGCTCTGAAAATCTCGATAATACCCTTTTTGATTTACATAAAAAATTTGAATCTGAGGATAATTCATGTCTTAGAATTGTTGCCCCAATTTCATTTAATACTATTTACTCTTACATTTTTTTATTCGACTAAATTAATGGCATGATCTTTGGAAAACAATATTTTTGCACTCTCTATCATTATTGTTGTTTGTTGGAAAACGATCTTTGGAAAACATTATATCTCTTCTCTCTTAATATCATTTTTACTTCCTTTTAAATTTAAATTTCTCTCTCTTCTCCTCTTTTACACATTCTCTCCCTTCCTCTTCTTCTTTCTTTTCTTTTCCTCTACATCTCTCTTCCCTCTTCTCTCTTCTGTTTTCTCTCTTCTTCTTCTTCTTTCTTCTTTTATATTAAAGTTTATTTATTATTTAACTTTTTTTTGTTTGTTATAATTTTTGCGAACTCACTATTGTTAATTATTTGTAGTGGAATGGAATAAAATGGTTGTTTGAAAGCAAAGTTTCATTATAGTGAGGCGAATGTTGACGATGTTATTTATAAGCTCAATGATATTGTCTATGTCAAGGTATTTTATTTTACTTCATGTTTGAGATTTATGGTTTCAGGGTTTATATGTTTTGTTAATTGGAAGGTTTTTCTTACTGTGTTGAGTTTTGTGTTTTTCTCAATTGTGTTGTTTTAGGCATACCAAATAGTTTATGTATTTGGTACATGTTTTGGAAACTTAGGCTAACATTTTGTCGAAGCTCTTCTTGAAAAAGTTGAAAAGTTGCAAAAGCTTTTGAAGGAACCCGAAGCTTTCACATTGTCTAATTCTTCCAATAAGGTGAGCAATTACAACCTTAAAAATTGAGGATATTTGCATGTGTTCATTTTATTTTGATAATTTTTTTTGTCATCAAAGCAATGATTTTGGAGGTTGTGAGAGATATTAATCGGTAATATTTTGGATTATATTAATTTTTTGTTTTTCGATATTGATTTTAATTACAGTTATTTGTTATGGAAGAGGCTAATTTTGTGTCTGTGTTGGTGTTAGAATGAAGAAAAAGAAGATTTTGATTATGAGTAACTAATTGAAATTATATAGAATATAAGTGGTTTATTTGTTTTGGTGAATGGGAAAGTATGTAAAAGTTAGTTTTTTTTCATATGTTCTCTGTAAGTTTATTTTTTAATAATAAGTTTGGAACAAACATGTTGTAGAACGAACATAAGGTGTAGTAAAAGGAAATGTTAAAAGCATTGTAGTTACTTTTTAATGAGATTTTAAGGTTTTTATTGTTTTTTTTATATTCTGATTTTCATTGTCTATAAGGATTCAAACCTGAGACCCTTGAGGGAAGTACACCCTCAAGACCCAAACTTTTCACCACTAGGTCACACACACTCTATTTTTCATTGTTAATGTAAGTCATGTTTATTGAGTCCATTTACGGTTATATTATCTTTTGGGAGATACATGCTGTAATTTATCTTCAAGATTATTTGGAACAAGGAGTGCAAACAAAAAATGGTATGTTATTAACTACAAATACAATATGTATGATAATAGTCTATAATATACCTATAAAGATCATAATAAACAATCCAACTCTTTTTTTAGTAGTTAAAATTTTATGTTTAATCTCTTCTAATTTTGGTGGCCTGATTGTGTTGTGGTATGCTTGAATCGGAGTGGGTCTAGGCTATTAGGGGATAAATCGCGTTGAACATTTTATACCGTTGAAATGTGCATGTGGAGGTCTTTAAGAGCGTTTCTCCATTAGCCGTTATCAAAGCAAACCACCTTAGCAACACCTCCTTTTTCAACAAATATACCTGTTTAAGTAAGATATGTATGGATGGCATGCCTGCACATTACTCATGCCATGACAACCTCAAATTCATAATAATAATAATAATAATAATAATAATAATAATAATAGTAATAATAATAATAATAATAATAATAATAATAGTAAAAGTAATGTTATTCATACACCTCATTCTTACACCAATACTTACACTCAATATTATTCACGTATTTATACTATTAATTTTTTTTAATATCTAGGTGTTTATTAACCAACTTTATAACTTCTTTAACCAACTTTGTTTTACTAATAAAAATTATTTTAATATCTAGACGTTTATTAACCAACTTCATATATTAACCAATTTTTTTACTTTTCATTAACCAACTTTGTTTTACTATTGAATTATTTTTAACATTTAGGTGTTTTATTAACCAACTTGTTCACTTCATTAACCAATTTTTTTATACTTCATTAATCAACTTTGCCATTGTTTATTGTTCATGTACATGTTGGGTGTAAATATATTTTAATTAAAATATACTTTTAATTAAAAAAACAGTGTTCACCGTATAAATACGATGAACAGGTTGGGTGTAAGTATTGGTGTAGAAATTGGGTGTATGAATAACATTACTCTAATAATAATTATAATGGCAGACAAATAATGGCGAATAAATTTGTTGTGAGGTGGAAGCACTCATATTGGGCTAAATACTCACCTAAAGGTCAAAGACTCACCCAAACAAATTGATTGGTTATTTTTAGAAATCAAACCATAACCATTTTCAAACCAATTAAATGGTTTGAATTTATAATCATAACCATATTTCTATCAAAACAGGTTATAAAACCAATTATAAAATTGGTTGGGATTATATAATCGGGTTTTTTTTTTTAAAATCCAGTTTTAAAAATATTCTTAATTTTGAACATTAAAAAATTTATTATAAAATTAAAATATTTAGATTAATTTTGGATAATAACTCAACCGAAAAATAATTTAACCGGTTAATAACCATTTAATTATATCTGAATATTTAAAACAGATTTAAATTTGATTATGGATTTGCGCTTCACAACTGAATATTTTGCACACCCTTAAGTGAGAGAGACACCACATATTCACCTTAAACTTTATTGTAACACCCATATATAAAAACATACATCAAAGCATATAATTATATATGAATCCAAGTGTTTGGTACTGAAATACCAATAAGTTCCTAGTCAACACATTATACATATTAATGCCCTAGTACAAATATTCTACACAATGGCATAATACATACAAGATGTTCAAAATGAAAATACTAAGAACTAGATCAAACAATGATCTCAAAAGAACTCCACAACGGAAGCTTCGCCATATCCAAAAGAAGCATAAGGAATAAGGAAATCAAACTGCTTTCTCCATACCCTTCGCAGAACCTGTAGTACCTGAAATCAATATATAATGGGGTGAGATACAAAATCTCAGTGAGTTCCCTATCCTATGGATCCTCTCGGCTTTACAAGGTTCTAGCCTATGAGTCTCAAGTCATAAAGGGAACTAGACCTTGAGTTCACACACTAACATTATATAGAATCATACATAGAGTTCAACAACTAAAACACAAGATTACTAATCGGAAAACCGTTACCAAGGTATCCCTCTATTCCCGTCCCCTTCTACGTCTAGGAGGTGGCACGAGTCATGGATCCTTTGGAAAATCTTGACATACGAAATGGATTCGGACTCATGAGCCTTTCCCCATGAATCGTCACTTCACATGGCCCGTACACCATCACAAGTCTCTACCCTTAGGTTCCATTCGTACACAAAAGCGGGAATCAAACCTGCCAAGATTATTAGTGCCTCTCTGCACAGTGCCTCTCTGCACAAAGAATGCCTGTTAGCATTCAAAGAAAAAGAAATAAACAAAAACAATGGTTCCGATTAGTACATCATACAATGGTGATCGCTCACGCAAACCACTAGGCCTGTTAGCCTTTCCTCAGAAAATTCAAGTACACGTATGTTCCATATAATGTCTCATCCTAGGTTTTCCCTGTTAAGTTACATATACCTAACAAATCCTAGTTTTCCTCACTTATCCGTTATTCATAAACAATGAAGTTATTCAACCCTCTTTGATATAATATATATATAACAAAGGCATACCAATCCACCTGCAATAGGACTCAACCAAACGATTAACACTATTTCTATAACAATGGCAATTTATCACAATTATAGGGTACATATTCGTCATACCAAAGGCATACCGTCCACATGGTTCCGAACGATAAATAACCCAAGTAATCAAGAAAATCGACTCTCGATTAAATAATTCTCCTTTGATCCCAAAACCTACACTACTAGAAAGTACACGCTTCTAGCTTCCTACCACTTCGAACGGTGATTAAAACCGAGTTACGGTTCAAAAGTTATGGTCGAAACAGTTTTATGTTATTACACTAAATAATTTGTTAAGAAAGCTTCAGTTCGCGCCGCGCAACATCTAGGTCGCGCCGCGAACCGTCTGGCAGTAGCCAACTCTCAAAATCTTCAACAGTGTTCGCGCCGCTAATAGATGTTCGCGCCGCCAACCTCTGGCAGTAGCAAACCTCACCAAAATCTCATGGTATTCGCGTCGCGAACCCTTGTACGCGCCGCATACTGATAGCAGAATCAAAACCTCTTAAAAACCTGCATAGGTCGCGCCGCGCAGCCTTGTTCGCGCCGCGAAGCGCGCGAGAACAGAATTCTCAGCTCTGGTTTTTGATTCAACAAGGACTAAAACCAAC
This sequence comes from Vicia villosa, assembly GCF_029867415.1. NCBI lineage: Eukaryota > Viridiplantae > Streptophyta > Magnoliopsida > Fabales > Fabaceae > Vicia > Vicia villosa. Next base: position 113,712,853 of record NC_081185.1, read on the forward strand.
CATCTCTATACTCAAACATGTTCCAGATCCATACTAAAGCATAGAACAACATATACGATATATATTCAGGATCCATCATTAGCCACAAGCATCTATTTCATAGTTTGAACTAAAACCCTAAGATTTCTACCAAAACCCCCAAATCTCAAACTTATGATTTCTCATCCATAAACAATTCTATAAGTTTCTAACTAGAACCCACCTCGATTATGAGTCGTTGATGTCGAAGATGAGTCGATTCGGCGGAGAAATGATGAAGATTCAAGTTTTTTCCTCTTTTCTCCTCTTGCTCTTCCTTCTCTCTACTTCTTCTCTCTATCTTTCTCTTCTTGTTGAAAAATGAAGAAAAAAAGCAAAAGGAAAAGATATAAGAAAATATCTTAAGTTACACTACTAACTCAAATGTTCAAAAGTATCTCTAATGTACCAATTAATAAAACCTCAGTGTCAGCTGATAACATTAGAGCACTTAATTTAATACGGGGTATTACATCCTCCCCCCCTTAAATAGAAATTCGTCCTCGAATTTAAGAATTACCTGAAAAGGTTAGGGTAAGCATCCCGCATTTCCGATTCAAGCTCCCATGTAGCATCACCTGGATGTGTCACATCCCACTGAACCTTGACAAGAGGAATCTCCTTGTTTCGTAACACTTTAGTCTCTCTTCCCACGATGCGGCTCGGTAATGGTTGAAAAGTCAAATCTGATTCTACCTCAATTGCATCTGGTAATACCGGCTGAAGAGGATCGGGAATAAACTTCCGTAATTGAGACACGTGAAAAACATCATGCATTTCTGATAGAGAAGGTGGTAAGGCTAAACGGTCCGCTACTTCACCAATCCTTTCTAGAATCTCATACGGTCCCACGTATCTCGGACTTAACTTCCTCGACTTAAACGCTCCTTTCAACCTCAATCTCGGAGTAACCTTCAAGAATACATGGTCACCTTCCATAAACTCCAAAGGCCTCCTACGGTTATCCGCATAACTCTTCTGACGATCTTGTGCTTGCTTAACCTTCTCACGAATCATTCTAATCTTATCCGTGGTCTCTTGAATAATTTCGGGTCCCAAAATTCTATCATCACCAACTTCTGACCAACACAAAGGCGTTCTACATTTTCTCCCATACAATGCCTCATAAGGTGCCATACCGATACTTGCATGATAACTGTTATTATACGCAAATTCAATCAATGGTAAAAGCTCCTTCCAATTTCCTCTACTTTCAAGCACACAAGCTCTCAACATATCTTCCAAGGTTTGTATCGTTCGCTCCGTTTGACCATCTGTTTGAGGGTGGTTCGACGTGCTCAAACATAATTTAGATCCCATCGCTTGCTGAAAACCTCTCCAAAACCTCGAAGTGAACTTTGGATCTCTATTCGATACAATACTAGAGGGTATACCGTGCAACTTCACAATTTCTGAAATAAATAACCGTGCAAGATGACTTGCCTTGTAAGTAGTCTTCACGGCTAAGAAATGTGCAGATTTTGTCAACCGATCTACAATCACCCAAATAGAATCATATCCACCCTGAGTACGAGGTAATCCAACCGCAAAATCCATAGAAATACTATCCCACTTCCATATTGGAATCTCTAGTGGTTGTAACAATCCACCTGGTCTTTGATGTTCAATCTTTACTTGTTGGCATACCGCACACTCCGATACGTACACCGCGACATCTCCTTTCATTCCGGACCACCAATAATCTCTTTTCAAATCTTGATATATTTTTGAAGAACCCGGATGTATAGTGAAAGCACCCTTGTGAGCTTCATCCAAAATCCTTCTTTTTAATAACGCATCGTCCGGAACACAAATCCTCTGATTAAACATAATCACTCCATCTGTAGCTCGAGTAAATCCTGGTTGAACCAACACCTCTTGTAACTTAGCATCTGACACTTGTGCTTGTTGAATGTCATTTCTCAAAATAGAATTAACATTCAAGTTTCCCATCAATATTCCATTTTGGGTCCAAACAAATTGAAGGTTGAGATCTCGAAATTTTTCCGATAATGCATACTCTAACATCATCAATTCGGCCCTCTTTAACACCTTCCGACTCAAGGCATCCGCCACTTTATTTGCCTTGCCCGGATGATACTTCAAGTCAAAATCATAATCCTTCAAGTATTCCATCCACCGCCTCTGACGCATATTCAACTCCTTCTGATCGAAAAGGTACTTTAAACTCTTGTGGTCACTGAACATTTCAAAATGAACTCCATACAAGTAATCACGCCACACCTTTAGGGTAAAAACAACCGCAGCCAATTCTAAATCATGAGTGGGATAATTCTCTTCGTGAACCTTTAACTGTCAAGATGTGTATGCTACCACCTGACCATCCTGCATCAATACTCTTCCTAATCCTTTCTTAGAAGCATCGCAAAATACTTCATAGGACTTATTTGGATCAGGAACGATTAAAACAGGAGCAGTCGTCAATCTTTCCTTCAAGCCCATGAAACTTTGTTCACACCCCGAATCCCAATCATAAGGACACTCCTTTCGGGTAAGTCTAGTCATTGGTAAAGCCAATTGAGAGAACCCTTTTATAAATCTTCTGTAGTAGATGCTAAGCCCAAGAAACTTCAGACTTCTAAGACATTACTCGGCCTCTCCCAATTAATCACTGCTTCAATTTTTGACGGGTCCACTGCCACACCTCCTTGAGATATGACATGACCAAGGAATCTTACCTCCGTCATCCAAAATTCACACTTGCTTAACTTAGCAAACAATTGATTTTCTAGCAATACCGACAGAACAATCCTCAGGTGTTCTTTGTGCTCTTGTGGAGTACGAGAATAAATAAGAATGTCATCAATAAAGACTACCACAAATTGATCTAAGTAAGGCTGGAATATCCGATTCATATAATCCATGAAAACAGCTGGAGCATTCGTCACACCGAAAGGCATCACCAAGAATTCATAATGACCATAACGGGTTCTAAAGGCAGTCTTTGGCACATCTGAGCTCTTCACACGGATTTGGTGATAACCCGACCGCAAATCAATCTTCGAGAACACACGGGCTCCTTTCAATTGATCTAACAGGTTGTTTATCCTTGGTAAAGGGTATTTGTTCTTGATAGTGGCTTTGTTCAACTGACGGTAATCAATACATAGTCTCATCCCACCATCCTTCTTCTTTACTAACAATACTGGAGCTCCCCACGGTGAGACACTAGGTCGCACAAAATGTTTAGCCATCAGCTCCTCCAATTGCCTCTTCAATTCTCTTAATTCAAGCGGTGCCATCCGATACGGAGAAACGAATATAGGAGCCGTTCCCGGTATCAGGTCAATAGAGAATTCCACTTCCCTTTCCGGAGGAAGAGAAGTGACATCCTCGGGAAAAACATCAGGAAATTCTCTAACAACAGCAATTTGCGAAACCTCTAACTTGTCACCCGTCTCCTCAGTAAGAACCAACAGAACAGACTTCTCTTTCTCAAACAAGAAATTAATCATACCTACCGTACCTTCTAGTATAGTAGTCAAAATATCTTTCGGAGTAGCTTCTTCAGATGGAATGATGATTAACTTCTCTTCACACCCAATGAATACCGAATTAGCAGAAAGTCAATCCATTCCCAACACAACATCTACCTTCTTAAGTGGTAAACAAACAAGATCAATCTGGAAATTCCTACCACCCACAGATAACACACAATTCTCACACACCAACGGTGTCTCGACCATCTCATCCATAGCAGTAGTAACCGCCATAGGAGGAAATAAAGGAGTAGCTTGCAACCCAAGTCGCTTCATACATTGCAATGACACAAAAGAGTGTGTTGCTCCACAATCAAATAGCACAAAACAAGAATGCCCATTAATGAAACACGTACCCGCAATCAGAGAGTTATCACTCTTGGTCTTCTTAGCATCCAAGGTATAAACTCTACCAGTACCCCTTCCTTGCACTTGATTCCTATTCTGAGGACAATTCCTAGCCATATGCCCTTCTTGCTGACAATGAAAACATTTCACCCCTTCAAAGTTACACCTTCCAAGGTGATTCTTACCACAGCTACGACACACCGAAGGTGCACTAGACCGAGAACCTTGCACTTGCTTCCCTTCGAAAGCTTGTGGCCTAGGTCGAAATTGTTGGCTTGGTCTTCCTCTCTCATGTTGATTCTTCTTCAAATCTTCCTCAGTTTGAACTTTCTTCAAACTGGTCTCAGCCACATAACATTGTCGCAATAACTCCGTATAAGTAGTGAACTCCCTCTGGGACACACTATGTGAGATATCAGCCCTTAAACCAAACAGAAACTGGTCCACCTTCCAACCCTCATCAGGAGCATACGCGGCCTGCCTAGAGTAAGCAGCCAAAATTTCAAACTTCTCAACATAAGTAGCCACTGACATATTTTCCTGCCTTAACTGTTGGAACTCCAACTCCTTCTTAGTCCTCAGCGAGCTAGGAAAGTATTTCTCCATAAAAGTGGTTTTGAAGTTTTCCCATTCCTTAGGTACTTCCTAAGTAGTCGTCAAAGCAGAAGCACCCTTCCACCATCTCATAGCTGGACCCTTCAGCGAATGAGAAGGAAACACCACTTTGTTCTCTTCACTACAATGCACGATCTCAAAGATTCCTTCTACATTGGCCACCCACTCATGCGCCTTTATAGGATCTAGTCCGCCATGAAATTCCGGAGGATTCATCAAAGCATATAATTATATATGAATCCAAGTGTTTGATACTGAAATACCAATAAGTTCCTAGTCAACACATTATACATATTAATGCCCTAGTACAAATATTCTACACAATGGCATAATACATACAAGATGTTCAAAATGAAAATACTAAGAACTAGATCAAACAATGATCTCAAAAGAACTCCACAACGGAAGTTTCGCCATATCCAAAAGAAGCATAAGGAATAAGGAAATCAAACTGCTTTCTCCTTACCCTTCGCGGAACCTGTAGTACCTGAAATCAATATATAATGGGGTGAGATACAAAATCTCAGTGAGTTCCCTATCCTATGGATCCTCTCGGCTTTACAAGGTTCTAGCCTATGAGTCTCAAGTCATAAAGGGAACTAGACCTTGAGTTCACACACTAACATTATATAGAATCATACATAGAGTTCAACAACTCAAACACAAGATTACTAATCGGAAAACCGTTACCAAGGTATCCCTCTATTCCCGTCCCCTTCTACGTCTAGGAGGTGGCACGAGTCATGGATCCTTTGGAAAATCTTGACATACGAAATGGATTCGGATTCATGAGCCTTTCCCCATGAATTGTCACTTCACATGGCCCGTACACCATCACAAGTCTCTGCCCTTAGGTTCCATTCGTACACAAAAGCGGGAATCAAACCTGCCAAGATTATTAGTGCCTCTCTGCACAGTGCTGTCTGCACAAAGAATGCCTGTTAGCATTCAAAGAAACAGAAATAAACAAAAACAATGGTTTCGATTAGTACATCATACAATGGTGATCGCTCACGCAAACCACTAAGCCTGTTATCCTTTCCTCAGAAAATTCAAGTACACGTATGTTCCATATAATGTCTCATCCTAGGTTTTCCCTGTTAAGTTACATATACTTAACAAATCCTAGTTTTCCTCACTTATCCGTTATTCATAAACAATGAAGTTATTCAACCCTCTTTGATATAATATATATATAACAAAGGCATACCAATCCACCTGCAATAGGACTCAACCAAACGATTAACACTATTTCTATAACAATGGCAATTTATCACAATTATAGAGTACATATTCGTCATACCAAAGGCATACCGTCCACATGGTTCCGAACGACAAATAACCCATGTAATCAAGCAAATCGACTCTCGATTAAATAATTCTCCTTTGATCCCAAAACCTACACTACTAGAAAGTACACGCTTCTAGCTTCCTACCACTTCGAACGGTGATTAAAACCGAGTTACGGTTCAAAAGTTATGGTCGAAACAGTTTTATGTTATTACACTAAATAATTTGTTAAGAAAGCTTCAGTTCGCGCCGCGCAACAGCTAGGTTGCGCCGCGAACCGTCTGGTAGTAGCCAACACTCAAAATCTTCAATAGTGTTCGCGCCGCTAATAGATGTTCGCGCCGCTAACAGATGTTCGCGCCGCTAACAGATGTTCGCGCCGCCAACCTCTGGCAGTAGCAAACCTCACCAAAATCTCATGGTATTCGCGTCGCGAACCCTTGTACGCGCCGCGTACTGATGGAAGAATCAAAACCTCTTAAAAACCTGCATAGTTCGCGCCGCGCAGCCTTGTTCGCGCCGCGAAGCGCGCGAGAATAGAATTCTCAGCTCTGGTTTTTGATTCATCAAGGACTAAAACCAACCATCTCTATACTCAAACCTGTTCCAGATCCATACTAAAGCATAGAACAACATATACGATATATATTCAGGATCCATCATTAGCCACAAGCATCTATTTCATAGTTTGAACTAAAACCCTAAGATTTCTACCAAAACCCCCAAATCTCAAACTTATGATTTCTCATCCATAAACAATTCTATAAGTTTCTAACTAGAACCCACCTCGATTATGAGTCGTTGATGTCGAAGATGAGTCGATTCGGCGGAGAAATGATGAAGATTCAAGCTTTTTCCTCTTTTCTCCTCTTGCTCTTCCTTCTCTCTACTTCTTCTCTCTATCTTTCTCTTCTTGTTGAAAAATGAAGAAGAAAAGCAAAAGGAAAAGATATAAGAAAATATCTTAAGTTACACTACTAACTCAAATGTTCAAAAGTATCTCTAATGTACCAATTAATAAAACCTCAGTGTCAGCTGATAACATTAGAGCACTTAATTTAATACAGGGTATTACATTTATGATGATAAGTGTATGGATTATCTCACTTATATAGTGCTCAACCTTCACTTTTCTAAACAATGTGAGACTTAGAACTCACACTTGTTTTTCCACACAACACAAACTTGTTTCTCAATAATCTCCTGCTCAAGTGTGAGTCCATCCATTATGCTCTCCCTCAAGCAGAAACTCTTTCATCCACGTGCTTGTACCGCCATTGAGAGACACCTTTATTTCATCATGGACACTTCAACTGAACGTGCCTCCTAACCACCATGTCAAGAAGACTTTCGACATAAGGAGTCGGTCCCTTATTCTAATTGGGTTTCTGATACCACTGATGGGTGATTAATGGGTGATCAGGAAACACTCTGAATCTAGGAGAATGCCTATTAACCACATTCCCTTATTCCCTTGTATGTCTATTCCACAAATAAAGCATATGCTTATTGTCATCATTTTAAAATAGAACGAACTCAAACTATAATAAGGTATTAAAATGAAGGATATAAGAGTTACGAATACTTTAAAAGGGAAAATATGTTTTCCTCAAATCTAAAATTGAAGTAATTTCAACTCAGCCAACACAAGTCAGTGAAATATGAGTTGCCTTTTACACTCATATGGAAAGTAATACTAGAAATTGTTCTGACAATAGGTAGAAAATACATTTGTTGCACTTGATGTTAAAAAGAGGTCAAATTTTTCAGGCCCAGATATAAAACTCCTATCTAACTCAAACCATTTTCGTCTGAATTCTTTCTCCCCTGACACTGCCTTAACTGTTGTTCTCGAAGCTCTGAATTCCCCCGACACTGCCAGATATAAAAATTATCATTTTATTTGTTAAACATAAATGGATGTAAAAGAATATAATCACATGCCTACAATTACATGTAAAAAGTTATAATAGTGAACAAAAATACTGAAGTACAAATACTCACTGAAATGTTAGTTTTACACTACATTGAGTTTAGTTATGTATGTATGTTACAATAAAGTGAGCAAAGAAAAGTGGGTTAGCAATAAGAAAATAAGCTCCATAGATTTATAAAGGGAAAAAAAGCTTAGTGAGAGATAATGCAATTTAAAGCAATCTGCCTGCAGAATAGCAGATTACAGATTTTTCAATACCTATATGTGATTAATTGATTACTAGTTGCATTTCATTCTATAAAACTAAATCCTATTCAGCTAAGATATTTTTCAATACTGCACTTAATGTTGTTTTGAAAAAAACTATTTAGACATGTCAATGCAATTTGTTGATAGCAATAAGATATTCATTCAAAAAATACAATCAATCGAAACAATCATAAAAAAAACATTCACAATCTATAATTTTGAAAACAACAAATACAACTTAACATTAGTATCAACATGTAAACCATGGAAGAGGAACTTACACTCCTGAAACTAAACTTTCAAAATAGCCATTGGCAGAGCATGAGACAGAATCGAACGTTTGGCCATCAGTAACTGTTTTCCTTACATTAATGTTTGTCCGCATTACTCTATTATTTCTCCAATTATAAATAATATCTTGGTATTCTTGACTGCAATTAAGTACCAATGTATCACCATCCTTGGACAGAAACCGCGGAACAAAATTAAAAGAATATTTTATATATTCGTTACTATAGTCATAATCAATTTGAAGACTGTAATAACTAATTTTAAGGAATTGAATCCAAGAATCATCAACTCCAAAATTTTCCATCTTCCATATAACAAAATTTGTTTCCTTGTAACAATAAGAAAAACAGAGACAATCCCCCAACACACTAACAATTGGCGTTGCAGGAGGCACCTCGTCAAAATCACGAGGTAAGAAATATTGATTGTATGTCTCCGTTCTTAAATCAAGTGAAACAATAACAAATTGCTCAACATTAATATTCTTATAATCATCACCGATATACCAAAGTTTATCACGAATAGCCAACCAATTAATAGTGCTTTTGAGATACATACCAACATAATCGCTGTCCATAGATAAGTCTGAACCCATGGGTTCAACTGGGAAACTTTCAATTTTTCTCCAAACATTATCAGCCAAACTTAGAATTCTCACATTGCTTCTCATTTCAGGTTCATTGAATTCTGAGGCAACTACCTTGTAAGTGTCGGTAGATTCATCCCAACCAAATGTGTATTTATAATAGCGATCACAGGCGAAAATATCAGGTGGATTGCGAAATTCGCGAACACACCCAAATTTTGGGGATGTTGTTATAGTGGCTGAGTTCCACAATCGAAGCCAGTGGTCTTTATACTCACGGATCAAGTAATCACCAGCCAAACAGATCAATCCATTGCAAGAACCAACCATACGAGAGCATCCTTTGTCTTCCACCAGCTGATAAGAGTCGACAGAAAGGTTGAAGGACGGATTATCAACCAAACTGCTAATGGAATAGGGAATGACACCGCACTCATGCTCACTTTCATCATCACTTCCATAGGGTGACTCGCCTCGGATATGTTTTGCATGACCGGTAATTAGAATGATTTGAGGATTTCGCTTTGCTGATCTTTTGAGATGCAATTTCACAAAGATGGGATCTGAAATGAGGGTGTCCCAAAATTTGCTAAGCACCTGAATCGCAAAATAGATTTAACGTTAAGGAGAGATAACACCTCGGTGATGAGATCCTGAGGGAAGAACAACGGAGATGGATACATGATTGTAAATTGATAAATATTATGATGACACCTGAATTTGACATCACACTGTATAAAAATACGGTATCATATATATTTTTCTTTTAGTTACTATTTTTATTGAAGTTGAATTCTGTATTTTTGAAGTAGGGATATTTTTGAGTTTTTGCTGGAGGTTCATTCTATAGAGATATCTACAAAGAAAATTTCTAAAGATAAGCTTCTGGGTAACCATAAGGTGTTATATGTATTTTGGTGTAACTATAACATACCTCTTGTAAATTCAATTGGGAATCTTCAAATGTTTATAAGTTATTTTTTTTATGAAATATTTTTACTATTATTATTTATAATATACACAAGTTTGTTATTATATAAATTTTATGCTATTTTATTTTAATTATAATTTGGTCTCAAAATAAAATACTATTTAAAATTGAATTAAGTATGTTTTTTCCTGTAAAATTACCAAATTTTATTCTTGTCTCTTTAAACATATTTAATTCTTTATATTTATAAAGTTTCTATATTTTACAAATAATTTAATTATAAAATATTGTTCAGTCATAAAAGTTAAAAATTAAAAAATTTTAATCTTAAAAAAATATAATTAAATTACTTAGAAAAAATTATATTTACTTAAGATAAATATTTATGAGATAGAGATTAGTTGTTATGAAGTTTTACATTATCAATCCATCACAACTATTCATTATTCTTACTTTTTTTACGGACAAATTGGAAACGTTAAACCTGAAAATCGCGGTTTCCATAGACGGTGAGACGTTTCATTGTTTGGTGAAGGAAGACGCGACGGTGAGGGTGGGAGATATGGACGGTTCGACGGAGGTACCGAAAGATGAAGAGTGGTCGGAGCTGGAGTCATGTTTGGAGGTTCGGGAAGAGGTTGATCGAACGGTGGCGAGAGAAGAACCGGCGGAATTTCTGGAACCGATAGGTGGCGTGGGCTACGGCGTAAACGAGATTGACCCTTCGGTTTGTGTCAGAAGTAGTGAGAGAAGGTGTTCAGAGAAGCAGGGTGTAAAGTATGATGTGAAAGGGGCTAAGGTAGTAGGCCTCAAAGGGAACGTTTCAGAGCTAGAAGATTGTTTCCAGAACAGTTCAGAGAGTATTTCTAGTCAAAGCTTTTCTATGGTGGACTGTTCCGTGAAAGTGGCATTTAATGGAAAGGAGTTTCTCAATAACAGGGAAACGGCGAGGGAGACAGAGTCTGAGGAGATAGAAATTTCATCTTTTGATAAGGATAGGAGAAAAGGGGGGCCCACTTCTATTGGGCCAGAGGCGATTATGAGGGCGGGCCAAAATTTCCCAAAGCCCATTTTAGTTTCTAGTAACTCTTTACAGCTGGCTGAAACAAATAGGAAGGACTTTTCAAATAAATCTTTAGGATTAAAGGTGGGACCCGACATTGAAAAGGAGTTTTTTAACGTGGTGTGCATGGATGGTGACGTGCGGGACGTGGGAAAGGAAAGAGGGGAGGATAAGTTTTTGTGCTTTGACGACCAGTGCACCAGACTGAAGAATTCCAAAAAAGTCAAGAAACAAATGAGAGACATTTTGAACTTGGGTGTTAGAGTGGAGAATTTTTCTTATCCTGCTGAGATGGCTTTTCCTCTGAACTCGGGCAGTGAATCTAGGACTGGGGTTGGTTGCAATTTGGAGGATAGGTCTTTTTTCAGAAGACTCTCTAACTCATTCCGAGGTGAGAAATTGTAATGCTAGAGTGATCAAAAGGGGTTTAGGAAATTCTTCGGTGGGCCTGTGAAATTCTATGAATAAGTTGGGGATAGCTAATGCTTCAACGATGTTTAATCCCATTCTAAAGATAGAGGAGATGGAGAGGCGGGATGGAGAAGGGGGGAGGTTTTGAAGGAGACCAACAAGGAGTTGAGATGATTATTTTCTCTCTAAACATTCGAGGTGGAGGTTCGAGGGTTAAGAGAAAAAGGATAGGTTACAACATTCAAAGAGGTTTGGTGGATGTTGCTTTTTTACAAGAAACTAAATTGCATAATTTACAGCATTCTTATTTGAAAGAATTATGGGGGGATGAGAGTGTGGATTGGTCGCATAGGGATGCCGTGGGGGCATCGAGAGGTATCCTTATTATGTGGAGGAAAGATTTTTTCAAGCTCATATATAGTTTTCGAGGAGAAGGGTTTTTAGGGGTTTGTGTGGAAAAAGAGAATAGGAGATTGTATTTTGTAAATGTTTATGCTTCATGTGATCACAAAGTTAGATTGAATTCTTGGAGGAGGCTTGTGGATGTGAAGAGAAGGAGCATTAACGGCTCGTGGTGCATTGGTAGGGATTTTAACCTTGTTTCGTCATTGGAGGAGAGAATTGGCTTGTCTAAAAAGAGCTATAAAAGGGAAATGGAAGACTTTAAAGAGTTCATAAAAGAGATGGAGTTGGAGGATCCTCCTACTATAGGAGGAAAGTTCACTTGGTCCAATAAGTGTGGTAGCGCTTTGAGTAGATTGGATAGATTTCTCTTATCTCCTTCTTTCATAGATGTGTGGAAGGTAGAAGGTCAATATATTGGAAAAAAGGGATGTTTCGGACCATGCTCCAATTTGGATTAAAGATAACAAGAGGAATTGGGGACCTAAACCTTTTAGATTCAATAATCTATGGTTTGGCCACAAGGATTTTTCCGCATTTGTTGAGGAGGAGTGGAGAAAGTTGGAAATTAAGGGGCGTGGGGACTTTTGTCTTGTTGAGAAATTGAAGGCTCTTAAAAGCAACATTAGTTCTTGGAATAAGGAGGTGTTTGGGTGGATTGATCTTAACATTGAGGAGGCGGGAAAAAATATGCATCTTTTAGATAACAAGTTTGCTCTTTTTGCAGGTAAAGTTTCAGTGGAGGTAGTTGATCAAAGAACTAAGGCGGCCTCAGCGTTTTGGGACAACCTCCATAAAAAAGAAGGTTTTTTTCGTTTAAAGTCAAGGCAATTATGGCTTGCAGAAGGAGATGGCAACACGAGGTATTTTCATAATTCCCTCAAAGAAAGGAGGCGGAAGAACTTTTTGTGCTCTCTTGCAACTAGGAGTGGGGTAGTGGAAGATGTTGTCGAAATCAAAGATTTCATCCATTCCTATTTCAATTCTTTCTTCAAAGAAGAGGTGGAGGAGAGACTGAATCTAAATGCCTTGGAGGTGGATAAGCTTTTAGATTCGGAGGCTTTGAGCATTGAAAGGCCGTTCTCGGAGTCGGAGATAAAGAAATCTATTTGGTCGTGTGATGGCAACAAGAGTGCGGGGCCCGATGGTTTCTCTTTAGATTTCTTTAAGAGATTTTGGGTGATGATCCGAGAGGACTTGATAAAATTGTGCAACGACTTTCATCGAACGAGAACTCTTGTGAAATCAATTACTTCATCTTTTCTTGCTTTGATTCCAAAGAACAACAACCCTCAATCCTTAGGCGATTTTAGGCCAATATGCTTGGTGGGAAGCATTTACAAAATTATTGCTAAGATTTTAGCGTCTAGATTGAAGGAGGTTATTGGCAAGTTGGTGTACTTTAATCAAACCGCTTTTGTTCCGGGTAGGAACATGATGGATGGAGTTCTTTTGATTAATGAGATTTTAGATTGGTCGAAGAAAAACAAAAGAAGTTGCCTCTTGCTCAAGGTGGATTTCGAAAAGGCGTACGATTCCGTCTCTTGGCAATACCTTAGAGGGATGATGATTAGGATGGGTTTTGGTAACCGTTGGATGAGGTGGATGGAAGCTTGCATTTTCAATAACAAAATGTCCGTTTTGGTTAATGGTAGCGCGACAAAGGAGTTTAAGGTTCATAGAGGTTTGAGACAAGGTGATCCGTTGTCCCCGTTTCTTTTCGTGCTAGCTATGGAAGGGTTAACAGTGCTAGTTAGGAAGTCGGTTGAGTTGGGAAATTTCAAGCCTTTCATGTACGGGAAAGGTGATCATGTGGACATCCTTCAATTTGCGGATGACACTATCCTTCTAGGTGAAGCTAATTGCGATAATCTTTGGAATTTGAAGGTGATCTTGAGAGGCTTTGAATTAGTGTCCGGTTTGAAGATTAATTTTGCTAAAAGCAATATTATTAGGGTGAATGTGGGAGAGTGGTATTCTAATGCCGCTACGACTTTTCTTTCTTGTAAGAAAGGGGTGTATCCTTTCAAATTCTTAGGTATCATGGTGGGGGATAATCCAAGAAAAAAGAAAGTATGGTCAGATGTGTTGAATAATCTTAAAAGGAGGCTTTCTTTGTGGAAGGGTAGAAATATTTCGATGGGAGGAAGGGTCACTCTTAAACTCGGTGTTGAATTCTATTCCTATTTTCACTCTTTCCTTCTTTAAAGCTCCGGGTAAAGTAGTCAAAGAGATAAGGAAGATTCAAAGTGAGTTTCTTTGGAGTGGTAATGTTGAGAAAACAAGTATCCATTGGGTGAAGTGAGAGGTGGTTTGTAGGCCAAAAGAGAAAGGTGGATTGGGGGTTAGAGATGTGAGGGAGATGAACAAAGCGCTTCTTTTGAAGTGGAAGTGGAGAATTCCTAATGAGGACAAGGCCTTTTGGAGTCGTTTTTTAAAGGTGAGGTATTGTTGTCCTAAAATCAAGATTCAAGCAATTGGTGGAGAGTTTAATAGAAGGTGTCATACCCCAAAATTTTCCCACCACATTTTTACTCAAGCTCATTTGAATATCAGAAGCTCAAGACTTGACTGACTGTACACTCTCCTAAACAACAACCCTCAAACTAGGGTTTTGATCTCTGCAAAAATAAAATCAAGTTACAAGACCTCAAATGGAACCCTTGGTCTCTCATATGCCCCAAAGAATCCTCATGCCAAACTTCAAGCTCTGATTCATAAGATTATTCAGTCAAAAGTTCAAATGGTCAACAACCGACTGACCTGACCTAGAAGTCAACTGTGGTCAAAGTACAGTCAAAACTCCTGATTTTTTGTCAACATCCTTATCTTGAAGTATCATTCACCATTTGATCAATGATTGATCATGGTTCATCAAGGAAGGATCAAAAATCAATAATTTCAAAAGTTTCTAAATTAGGGTTTTATAGGAGAAAGTCAACTGAACTTTGACCAGCCATAACTCCCACATGGAACTTCAAAAATTTTCCATCCAAAGCTCATTTTGAAGGAAATTGAATTCTCTACAAATTTGTCTCTCACAAGCCAAGTCCAAAGATGCTTCATTTGAGAGATATGGATCAAAACATTATAGGTCCTTCTAAAAGTCAACAAAAAAGTCATCTTTTTGCAAAGAAGCGTACATGAACATGGAAACTTCAATGAAGATGAAACCAAAAGTAGTGTTTAAAGGACTCTTTAATATTTCTAAAAAGTCCTAGGACATCTTCATATGACAAAAATTGAGAGAGATATGACTTGTCGAAGTTGGGCAATTTCGGGAGGAAAATGTGAAACAAAAGTGGCTCAAAATAGATTTTCTTGCAAATGAGCCCAACTTTTTATGGCCCAATATTGTTCCCCAAGTTATCAAATATATCCAATCCAAGTGCCACGAATTTCTCATAAATATTTGATTTTTATTTAAATTTTATTCATTTTTAAATCAAATAAAAGGTGAAAATACAATAAGATTTGATTTGGCTTTGATTTTCAATCTAACCCAATCCAATAATTAGCATATTCTCCACCAAATTTCATGCAAATAAGATTGTTGAGATTGGATTGAATATTGAGCAAAATTGGAAAGTTTAGAAACCAAATTTCAATCAAATTTCTGAAGATTGATTCAAGATATTTTGGCAAGTTTTGCTGACCTAGTTGGTACTATTATATAAGCATAACAGTGCTATGTGCATGGGGACAAAATTTTTAGACGGAGGAGGCACCAAAAGAATAGGGTTTGTATCCAAAAATTTCAAACAAAACTTGCATAATCGAAGATCAAGTTCCAGCCCTTTACAATCCATTCTAAACGTTCAAACAGCTTCCCGAAGTGTAGAGGAACCTATCCACGCTCTCGCACGACTCCAAAGCGGACCATAGTCATCCTCCTCGATCGCAAAAGTGTGGTATTTGTTCATTGATTTCAAAATCTTGATTTATATCGTATAAATTGTTTTCTTGCATTCAAGTATGTTCATGATGATGTTCAGAGTTGATGTGATGCATTGTTTTTAAATTTTGGTGCGTAAACAAGCAACTGCCATGTTTAGGGCATAATATTTGTGTAGCTCTGTACCTCCGTATACAATTGTTTTCAGGCCAAACTAACCTTGCTAATGGATTCGCAAGGGTCGAATTAGGGGGGTAGGAGGCCATGGGTGCGTTTAATCTTGTTGTGTTGCAGGTGCATAATCGTGGCAAGAAAAACCTTCGAATTTGTAAAATCCGCAGGTAATTCTGCAAGTATATCCATAGCAAATTCCGCAGGTGAATTAAATAAGAAGATGAATAGGAAAGGTGGAATCTTGACTGCGCGCGTGTCTCGAGCCCGTTGGTCAGTCAGCGGCGGCGAATTCTCTCTCTTCTCCCATTGGCCGGTCAACTCTGCCAGAACTCTCTCTGGTTCCAATTGGCCCGTTCAAAATAACCATGGGCCCATCTCTTGACTTTGCCTTTTGAATTCCCATTATTCCTTATTTTCTGTATATATTATATTAAAGCTATATTATTATTGATTGATAGTTACAGCACAGTTGGCAAAAACGTACATTGGCAAGGGAAGGGACGTGAGTTCGAACCAGTCCACCAACAATATTTTTTAACCAGGTTTTCTCACAGAATCTAATACTGCTGCCACCTGAACGCACACGATGCACCCTCACATGTTCGCCCTTGGATCGGCGCCAGGACATGATCAAACGCCTAGGAGATTGCAGCCCCACCATAGTCCTTCAAAGCTTGTCCACACAGGATCAGAGCAGAGCTAAGTTTCTCAATTCTTCTTTTTATTTTTTTTTAATCACCTTTTTATCTACATCTCTTTTCTTTCTTTTATAATTTCTTTTTTATTTATTTAACAAATTAGTTTATCTTATTTTTATTTATTTTTATTTATTTAATCGAAGACTCGTTTTTTTTAATAATTATTTTTAAACAATAAAAATTATTACTTTTGTATATACTTTTAATCAATTAATTTTGTTAGTTTTGTTAACTTCGATCCATTTATAAACCCTATAGCCTTAGGTTTACTGGTAGGTGTTGCCCATTAACTTGCCACCCATTTGGGGTTTTGCCTGTTCATTGGTTTGCCTAAATTGTTACAATTTTAATTTTTGATATGTTATATTGTAATTGTAGAGACCTTTAATGCACTCACACTTTTCTTCTTCGTGGCTAATTTTCAGGATTAACCAAGATCCTCCGGTTACGCGCCGTCAAATCGAAAAGCTAAGTTCTAATCCTTTTCTTATTTAAATGTTATTTTACCCTTTTTTAATTGTTGCCTTTTTAATTTTTGCCTTATAGGTTAAATTAGGGTTTATTTTCGATGCCAAGGAATTCCTCATACACCCATCCCTATTATTTTCTGTTTGATTCTCTGATGTTCAGAGTCAATCAAAGGTTCGAGGGAGATCAAGGCTCAAGATAAAGATTTTAAAACGAATTATTGTTCCCTCTTATTTCTTGCTTTCATTCCCCTTCCCCGCAGGTGTTTATTGTAATTGCGTAGGACTTTTATCTTTCCGCCTTTAATTTCTGTATGATATTAACTGTGTGGTTAGTAATCCTAGGGAGTGCAAGATAATTAATCGAACGTAGCTAACATTATTTATAAGATAAATAATTGAACTTAATCACGTGATTGTTGAACCCACGCACCTTTAGGGTAATCCCTCTTGTTGCCTTTGTTGCATGTTGCCTTATGATTACGTTGCCTCTAAGTATACTAAATAGTCAAGTCCCTCGATTCCGAGGATACCTAAAGCAATGTTGCCTGTTGCCTTCAAAGTTATTGAAACTCCCTCGAGGTTGCCTTATAAAGAA
Source organism: Vicia villosa (assembly GCF_029867415.1). Taxonomy (NCBI): domain Eukaryota; kingdom Viridiplantae; phylum Streptophyta; class Magnoliopsida; order Fabales; family Fabaceae; genus Vicia; species Vicia villosa. Next base: position 113,730,325 of record NC_081185.1, read on the forward strand.
TAATTGTCCCAATTGCTAAGCTTTCCTCGCATGATGCCTAAAAATATTAAATGACTATTATATCCTTCCCTTAGACTACCTGCCCTCTTTATGGCAGGGACAGTCTTATGGCGAACGATTATCCTCGATGACCCTTAAACATCCAATTGAAAGAGTTCCTGCCCTCTTATTGTATGGATAGACCCTTTCGCCTGAAAAGCTAAAAGAACATTTTTTCAAACTTAGGGTAGTTGCTACTAATTGCTTGCTCTAAATTCAAAATCTTTTTCCACTCTTTTCAAAATCGAATTCAAAAAGACTACGCTTATTTACAAGCTAAAGTTCTTATTCAAATTCCTATTCACACCCCGCTTTTCAAACAATTCAAACTTTTTGAAAACAAGTGAGCTAAGAAATTAAGGGTGCTTTACACCTTCCGTTTGTATAACTTACCCCCCGAACTCAAAATCTTTTAAAAGGTCTTTTTCTGTTCTTTTAGCCTTTCTATATATTGGATAGAATAAAAGTCGGTGGTGACTCTTGCTATCCGCAACATTTCTAAAAAGTCAGTTCTCCCACCGTATTACAGAAGGGATGAATCGATTTGGTGGAAGTATATATGTAAGAACAGCTTGTCGGAGGAGGTTGTGGACAATGGCTTTATTGGTTGCTTTAAAAGTTTTTGCAAGAATGGGAAAGACACTCTTTTTTGGCATAATCTTTGGTTGGGAGATCTTTCTCTTAGCATGTCTTTTCTGGATTTGTTTGCTCTTTCTTCTAAGAAAAATTGCAAGGTGGCGGAGGTGTTGATTTGGACCGAAGGAACACATAGGTGGGATTTCGAGTCGCTTTTTCTTGGCGAAAACGGTACCGGTACAGCTGCATGGGCAGCAGCGGCTGCCATGCCTTGCTGGAACAGATTCAGCATGTCGGTTAGCGGTCACATTCCTTTCAAGTTCGAGAATGACACATTCGTTTGGTCTATTAATGCGGAGAAGGAGTTTACCGTGGCTAACATCTCTTCCGCGGTCAACAACTCTAAACCTTTTGGATGGGATTCTATTTTAATTAGATGGTTGAAAGCTATGTGGGATCTTAATCTTCCGCCTAAGATTAAGTTGTTTGCATTGAGATTCCTAATTGATCGGCTTCCCACTAAGGATGAATTATTGAAAAGAGGTCTTTCTAGCATTTCCAATCCGAATTGTGACTTTTGTGGTAATGTTTTGGAATCTACATCTCACCTTTTCTTTCTTTGCCAAGAGGCGAGGGAGATTTGGAATCATATTTTCGGGTGGTTAGGCATTAAGGAGGAAATCAACTTTGAGGAATTCTTGTCGTTTGGCGATTTACAAGATAAGGTGAAGAATAGAAAGCGAATAACTCTTATCAACTTTGTATGGTTTGCAACCATTTGGAGTCTTTGGCTAATGAGAAATGCTATAATCTTCAAGGAGGAGGGGTTTTGTTTCGATGTCATTTGTACTAATATAGTCTTTCTAGCTTGGCGTTGGTTGTGTGTCGGATACCCTAAGTTTAGACCAAGCTATTACGAATGGTTTAAACTTCCCTTATCCGATTATGTTAACCTTTAGGGTCGTTTCTTTTTTGTAAGGGTTGCACCCCTAGTGCGAGCTTTTTCAATCAATTGCCTATTAAAAAAAATTATTCTTACTTTATATATAATTAAAATAAAAATCAAATATAATTTAAAATTTAACATCTACGAGTGTAAAAATACTTTATATTATCCGTATATTTCAATTAAATTCAATAAAATAATCGAAGTAAAGTTAAGAATTAATTTATAACATTATTTAATTAATAGACTAAAGGGAAAACATGTCAAACCAACGTCAACAACTTAGTTTTTCTTTGTTGTTATACCTTAAATTTCTAGAATTTTATTCTAATTTTAAAAAGGTTATACTAGAAAAAGACATCCTTAATTTATTACATTGATTAGAAAAATAATTATAATAATATTTTTTATTATTATTTTTTATAATTATTATATTTTTTATTGTGTTTAATTTTTTATGATGAAAAATTCAAGCTTAATCATTTTGAAAATTTATACATTAAAAACTTAAATTTAAAGGCTTAAAGAGTTTTATGCTTTGTATCACTACCCTAAGGGAACGTTTGTTTCACCGAGTAAAAATTTCAAAAATTACTTATTTGGATAAATAAAGACTGAAAATTTATTTCAAGGCATTAGAAAATTTATTTGGCAAACATTTTAATATTTCTAGGAAAATTAGTAGTTTTAATTGATTTTGTTAAGAAATTTATAAAATTTCATGGAAATTCACTTTCTCATCATTTTATTCGAGAATAATTTTATAGAAATATGAGAAGTTATTTTATTTTTTAGAATCTTTATATACAAATAATTATTTTCAATCTTGTAAACAAACATAGTATTCTCATTTTTTATCCATGTAAACAAACAAACCCCCTAAGTGGACTAAGGCTTAGGCAACCCACATAGACATGGTCTATTTTGTTTGTAAATTTAATTCCAACTAATTGCAAAATTTTAAATATGAGGAGCGCTAGTATATAATTTCAATCTTAGTATTTCTCTTTTAAATATAATTTCAATTTTAGAAATTAATAAATAACATTACTGAACTTGACATTAATCACGATTTTATGATCTACGACTACGAGGTTTAGTCCTTCCTAAAAGATAAACATATAAAACATTGATTTTTCCCTTAGACTCTTTTAAATGTTTAAATAGTATAAATCCATTGTACGATCATATCATAGCACACATAATTCATGTGATGTACCATAAGAACATAGTGAATTGAATAGATAGTACATAAGTGAATTAGAAATACTAACAAGAATAGATGAAAGTGTCAATTCTGTTGTGGATATCAACCACAATAATTAATACCTAATAACTAAAAATGTAGAATTCCTTCTACAACTGGTACAGGTCAATAACAGTTATGCCTTTTTCACCAAGGCTTAAACATAAACAAAAAAAGTAATGGATATTGTAGTGCAGTAATTTTAAAATCCTAACTAATTCAAATCATATTCCTTTGAATCCATCCTCCTTAGACAGACACTGCCTTAGCTGCTCTAACGTGAATTTTAATGTTTAATTAATATTGTGAATTTTAATGTAATATAGAGAACTTAGTAATTATATAAAATCCATTGTATTTTACTTTAATTATTTATCATTGAAAAAATATTGTCTGGTCAATAAAATATATAATTATTATTTTTATTATATACATGCTACTAATAATTTAAATAAAGAATTTTGTCTGTAAAATTCTTATTAAAAAATTTGTATTGCAAATAAAGAAGCTTTTCTAAAAATGTTTTAAAACTTGAGAAAAAAAAGGAGGGAGATGGGAATATAGAATCTTACCTAATCAAAAAAAAAATATTAAAACAAATTAGAATTTAGAGACAACATTTGTACATCACGTGCATAATCCAGCGAACTATCTGTTCTGGTCTGGGCCTAGCAGGCCCAACCCCCACATTACGATCGAGCAGGTCCAGTCTCCCATCCAGGCCGGGCAGACCCAATTACATTAGGCCCAACAAAGGCTGCTGGTAACCGTTGTGGAATCCAGTCCATGCAAGACCATGCGGTCAAGTCCAACGCGAGGGATTCGGGTAACCGCCTCCGATCCTTGCGCGTGCTCACCCAGAACGGGGAACCACCTGCTGACGCAACCCTAACACAAGGGGTTATGGCATTTTCCTAGCACATGCGCATCCAGTTGGATCTGTCCCAATTAAGAAACCTTGGCCCAATGTTGTGGGCTATAAATAACCTCTTTCACTAGAGGGTCAGGTATTCATACATTCTCTCTAAAACCTAGTACTTGCTCTCTCTGATTGCTTTCTTACTTTGGCAACGAAGTATCTTGCAGGTACCCCCCCTCCTCAATTCTTCAAGTCCACCGCAGTTGACCTTGACGATCCATTCTGATCAGGTAAGATCATCACATATGGTGCAAATTAAAATATAAAGAAAATGATATAATAGAGAATTGACGAACATCAAACTCAAATTCTGAATACGAAAAATGAACTCATTTGTAGCACATATAACAAATTCATTAACAAACAATTCACTTAGAAATAACAAAAGAATCACAAACATTTTTGGAAAACAATTAATCTAAAAACATAACATACTAAAGCAAATTTTAAGACAACGAACTCGAACTAGAGCTATAATCCACGAACAACCCACAATCTAAAAAACCTAAAATCATGTGACGCACTAGGTGTCGTACCCTAATTTTTGCCCCATGCATTTCATTCATTTTTTACTTGTCGCATTTTATTTCATCTGCATTCATCCTTCATACATCGCATCGTTGCATATTTAAAAAAAAAAGATTTGGACTTTTATTTAAGTCAGCAAAAATGGCTTACATTTCGCATCTTTGCAAATAGTTTTATTCAAGTTACTATTTTTTTGAATTTTTATTTTTAGACTCCATAGATTTTAGTTTTTTTTTTATCATAATAATTTTAAATAAAAAAAAATAGTTTTACATAATTTAGTTTAGAGTTAGTTTATTTATTTAGGATTAGTATTATTTTTATTTTAGTTTAGATTAATCTTAATTTTTATTAGTCAAAAGGATATAATTAAAAAAAAAAAGTTTTTTTTAGTTAGTTTAGGCCCAAATCACACATTTTTAGCTCATTACAACACAAAAAAAAATAGTACAAAAAATGAACAAAAGAGGTGTCTTCACGTTTTCTTTCATCAGTAGCTATCACTACCACCTTCCTGCACTGCTGCCTCCATTACAGTCCAAATATTGCACCTTTTTGCTCAACACAAAACCTGCACAAGAAAAGTAGTGAAAACAGCTTCTAAATGTGTTCAAATATTCTCACAATTTCCCCCCAAAACCCTCTCCAAATTCCTCTCTAAAACCCTAATCTGAGCCTATAAAGTGAGAGATTCAGCACAAGAATGGGGACGAAAAAACACAAGAGAAAAAATAAGATGGTCACAGAAGACTTCCACCAAACAATCTTCAAAATCTCTTTCTGCACAACAAACCTTCTTTAATCAATCACCTCACCTCCCTTCATTCATACACCAACTTGCATTTCAACATTTCATAAACATCACCTCTATAGCAAACGTTTTTATAACCTTAACTCCACTACCATAGCCTCACCTTCAAAATACTCAACCGAAACTGAGTCACACTCATCAACCCTCACACCCTTCAAACCCCCACTCTTCATAAACCTCTCACACAACAACTTCAACAAATCGCCGCTTGCGAAATTTCAGCAACAACAACACACATCCATCACCATCAAGCCGTTGCAACATCATTAACCAGCAGGATATCACAAAACTGTTACAATCAACTTTCACGCATCACTGAGCATCACGGTTTCGATCAACAAAGAGATCCGATTTTCACCCGTTGAACCGAGTAGGAAAAATGATTCAACTCGTGGAACTCTTCCTCCGATAACTTTCGGATCGGTAATTATTTCTTCTTCGCAATCGCATCCATCCTTTCTATGTTGCACTTGAAAATCTTTGTTTGTTGAGCTATTCTTGAAACATCATGCCCTGTTTGTTTATTTTGTGTTGAAATGTTGTTCTCATGGTGTTTGCTAAGAGAGAGTTCGTGAGAGATGAAGAGGAAATCGGTCTGTTGTTGTTGTTCGGCAAGTGAGAGCCGAGAGGTAATTGCGAGAGAGGCAGAGAGATATGTTTTTCTTGTTGTTGTTTGTTCATCGAGAGAGATCGTAAGCGAGTGAGAAAGAGAGTTTCGGAAGATTGATTTTTATAGACACTGAGAGATTGAAACGTGAGAGAGGGAGAGACCGAGTGGAAGCGTGAAAGTAGGAAGAAGAGGTTGTAAACGTTGAAACAGGGGAGTAAAGGGGTGAAGAACAATTCTTGCATGGACACGACCCTAAATCCATATTCTTAGGTACAACCAATAAGAAAGAGTCTTTTTTTAAATTTATTTTAATTTTAATTTTGGTTTTAATTGGATTCATGGGGTGGTTGAGATTATGAAGGAGAGAGAAAAATCAGTATTTATTTTTTAATTAATTAAAATTCTATGATTGGTTGTGTGTAAAACAATTTCTTAGGTATGTGTCCATCTAAGAATTTTCCAGGGGCGAATATCTTCTCTCATGTTTAGGGTTTTTTTTTGTTTCAAATTGGTGTTGGGCTCATATGTTGAGTGAGGCCCATTTCGTTTTGCTTACCACGTCCTCCCACCAGCAGCGTTCTCACCTCCTTTTGAATGTTAGTTAGACCAAACTTTGGACCTGATTCAAAGGCCAAGCCCATCGTTTTTTACCTCTGTACACCCTTGTGACTTTTTCTTCAATTTTCTTTGGAGGTTATGGAGAACTTGAGGGTTGATATTTCTCTAATCGACCCTTAAACTCGTGATCCTTCCGTCTTTTCTCCACTAGAACTTGAGGGTTGATCATCCCTCCTTTAGGTGATATATTTATGGTAAACAAGTGACCATAATCATCGAGATCCTATTCCATGGACGCAACCCGAAATGCCTTGCCACCCCTCCCACTAACAATTGAAGAAACTCCAATAGAAACTCTTTGACTTATGATTCCAGGAATTCATTCAATATTCCTCTTCTTATTCTTGCTTCTATTGCGTCAATTCTTTCATTAATATTGAACCTCATTATAGTTGATACTTCATTGACAATTCTATAGGTTGGAATGGTTTTAGATTACAATTTTGGTTGTTACGATTCTCGCCTAGTGTTGCGATTTTGGGTATTGCAATTGCTACAATGCTCCGACCATTCTGGGGTAAATTTTTTTGAGAGGGGTTTTAAATACAATGTTGAAAAACAACTTATTAGTAAGTTGTTGAATCATTGTGGTTGCGGAAAAAATTCATGGATCGAATCAATGATAAAATTTGTAAATCCAAGATAACCAAATAGTATGTTGTTGAATATAAAAAATGAGCTCAAAAGTTCTAAAATGCTAAAAATGTATTCATAACCTAACAAAGTCTATATAATTTGTCTTCAATTATAATATTCTAATTCCTTATTAGGATCAACCTTACACATTCATTGTCATCGGCATCAACCATGTCATCATCTTCAATATCAACCAAGTCATCACCCTCCTCAATCTCTGCTCTGAAACCAACCTCCAGATAATCCAACTGAGTCATCATCCTTATCAATTTCAAGGTTAACCCATAACCGCTTACATTTGAAAATATTTTTTGAAAAATTGGGCTGAAAGTGAAATTGAAAAGTTAAATAATATGATAATTTTAAGTAAAGTAAATCACGTGAGTTGGAAATATAATAATTTTAAGTAATAATTTTAAGTAAAGTGAATCAGATGAGTTGGAAATAAAACAACCGTAGATGTTTATCTCTTTCCAAAATTGTTTGTCCCGAATAGTTTATTATTGGGTTAAATATGTTTTTGGTCCCTCTAAATTTCTTAACTTTAGTCCCTCTAAATATATTTTTCAAAGAATGACTCTCTTAAAAATTTAATTTTAACTTTTGGTCTCTCATGGTAAAATTGTAGCTAAAACGGTATTTGTTTTCGTCGCTAAATAAAAAACCATCATTAAAACCATCGTTAAAACCTCTATATTTAGAGGAACCAAAAACTTATTTAACCCTTTATTATTCAATCATAAATTTGATACAATAAGTACAAATATATTATATCACAGACACTTCTAAAAAAAATTACAATAAAATAAATTATGATAAACTCTTAGACATGTTTGTAACATAACACTATTATAAAATAATTAAAAACATTAAGTTAAGATATACTTACAAAGAAATCTTCCAAGTATATCTGGTAATTGCCTTGCCTTAGATAGAATTGAGATCCCCTTACATCATGTTTTAGGTTTATAGAACATCCGACACTATAACCAATACTCTTTTTGTTTTTATTTTTACTAATACATATACTAATAATTAGTCTATCATTTTCGTTAACAAATATATATTAAAAATAAAACACTTTGAAATAAATGATCACCTTAACTCGTCTTAAAAGTGATTGTTAAATATTATAATGACAAAGAGTTTAACATAGCTATCAATCTGGGCAATTTGAAAAGTGATCACCTTGAAATAAATGATCACCTTAACTCGTCTTAAAAGTGATTGTATAGCTATCAATCTGGGCAATTTGAAAAGTTTTTGACCAACTTGAAAATACAATAATATAATTGTTAAATATTATTGAAGAAAAAATTAATGAAAAGAACGTATAATTAACAACATAATTTTTATTGGGAGAAAGACATATAAACTGCTCACAATGTCTTAAAAGATTAGGTGATTGATCTTGATATAAAGTATCTCTCATCAAATTGTAAATGTTAATTGTGTTTTCTTCTGTCATGTTTCTGCAACAGAGTCTCTTAATAAATGACTAAATAAAATTAAATAGTTTTGTAATTATAAAAATTTCCAATAGATAAAGTTTGAATTTAAGGCTAATTAAAAACTTATCTCAACTATATGTAGTTGACCATGATTTTTTGGATTTTATCTTTAAGTTGCTATTTTTTTTCTAAGATAAATACTATTTAATATAATTAGTAATTCAAATATTAGTAAGCATTTAATATAGGATTCATTCAACTGAAATCTTACTATTTGCAACGAGAGATTAATATGAAAAAATTAAAAATATAAATTAGGATACAAAATTAGAGATTAAAACTATTTAGAAAAAAAACATTACAAATGCTAAATCATGTATGCACCTTAAACATTTAATTGACACGACACAATTAAAAACCAAAATTTAAATATTTCATTCAAACCTGTGAGCGAATATTTTAAATAAACTCCTTCATATTGTCAATTGACAAAATATTATTTAAATATAACTCTTTGTCACAATTTCCATAGACACTCTTAAGTAAAAGATTGTTAAACATGTTATCTTCGTCGTTCATAAATTTACAGTTAATAATAGAAGATAATTTATAAATGAGGAAGATAATATGCTTGACACTCTTTTACCTAAGCATATATATGGACATGATGACAAAGAGTTATATCTAAATGGTAATTTGTCATTGGACAATATAAAGGAGTTTATTTAAGATATTCGCTCACAAATGAATAAAATATTTAAATTTTGGTTTTTGATTGTGTTTTTTCCATTAAATGTTTAAGGCACATACATGACTCAACATTTGTAATGTTTTTTTTTTCTAAATAGTTTCAAGCTCTAATTTATATTTTTAATTTGTTCATATTAAACCTACTCAGATGTGATATCTACCATTTCTATTAAAAGTGAGATCTCACTTGAATAAATCCTAGGTAAATACTTAAAGATAAGATCCAAAATTACAGTCAATTATACATAGCTTGGATAGATTTTTAATTAGATTTAAATTCACACTTTATTTATCGAAAATATTTTTATAATTATAAAACTCATATCGTGTTTAATTTTGTTTAGGCATTTATTAAGGGACTCTGCTATGGAAACATACCGGAAAAAATACATTTAATATTTGAAATTTGATAACAAATACTTTCTATCAAGATCAATTACCTAATTCTTTAAGGTATTGTGAGCCAATTTTATATATATATATATATATATATATATATATATATATATATATATATATATATATATATATATATATATATATATATATATATATATATATATATATATATATATATATATATATATATATATATATATATATATATATTTTGTTGGAAATTATGAGCATTATGAACTTCACCTATGTGAATTTCGAGATGGTGCCGTCTCAAAGTGAGAGTTGGAGTTTCTCTCATGAAAAATTCATGAAACAGGATAGCACATGGCCATAAATAAGTGCTAAGCGAGTTATGCAGAGGAAGAACCTTTAAAGAGTGTGTGTAAGGCGACACCGGTCTAATCATATGGATTCATGGTTTAAAAGCTTTGCTACCTAATATTCCGATTAAACTTTGTGTTGTCCTCACTAAGGTTAAGTTTTAAATCGAAAGATACCTAACTGTATTAACACTCTTTATATTAAATTTCTGGAATTATTAGATTTGTCATTATTAGAACAAGTGGGGGATTGTTGGAAATTATGAGCATTAATTTCTTCAAGTTATGTTCCAAAATGACAAAAGTGAGAATGGCAATAAATGCTTCATAAATAGTCCCACATAGAAAGTGGAGCAAACTTTAAAAGCATTTATAAAGCACTTGGAACAATGTACATTCCAAAAAGAGCCAAAGAGGATAAAGTGCCACATAGTCATATGTGGTGGTCCCAAGCCTTATGCCACTTGTCTCTACCAAAAACACCCTCGCCGGTGTCGCCACCGGCGACACCGGCTCCGGTTCCGGGACCGGGTCCGAGGGCGTGGGCGTAGAGGCGCTAGTGGCGGCTTGTAGACGGCACTTGAGCACTTAGGCACTTCGCATCGGAGCGATCGGGCTATTCGCGACGTTAATGAGGCGGCGCCGGTGGCGCTCCGGGCATACTGCGAATATGTTTTAATTATTGCCTAAAGTTTGATTTTTGAATTTGAATTCGAAATACATGACATTTCATGAAGTGGTGCATTGTATTTTTATGAACCATTGCAATTATATATTTTAAATAATATTGTTTCATGAAGAGTTGCAACTTATGAAACAGACATTTGCATGGGCTATAAATACAAGTCTGCTATTTCGGATTCAATACACAAAAAACATTATCCTCTAATATATTTTCCAGACAGCTTCCTTGCATTCGAGTTTCTTCACCGGTCTTGTGCAGACTCGAGTAAGGCTGAATTATCCTGGGTATTCAGGCCGTTCCAACTCTAAGACAATCGAGAGTGTGCTTGAAATACTTTTAAGGAAAGTGATTCCGTTCGCGATTCAGCCTGGATCCATTCGATCTCTCCGATATTTCTAACATATATATATATATATATATATATATATATATATATATATATATATATATATATATATTAGAAATCAAGATAACATTAAAAAGGAGAACTAAGGGTTCTCCATCCCGTTAAAAATTATGTTTTGAATCATGTTAAAGGAGTGTCCACCAAAGTTCTATAGTTGTATTTTCAAATCACCCAAATTAATAGCTTTGTAGAGCTCTTTGCAATTATAGTCAACAATCACTTTATGATAAATTGAGGTGATAATCTATTTCTAAGTGTTTTTATTTTTAATATATATTTGATAACGAACATGATAGACTATAATTATTAATTATATGTATTCCTAAAAATAGGAAAAAAAGAGTATTATAGTAGGATTTTTTATAAATCTAAAATGGGGATTTTCAATTCTGCTGGTAGCACCTTTTCACAAGTTAAGGCAATTACAACATATCATCCAAAAATATATAGATAACTTAGGATGATTTCTTTGTAAGTGTCTCTCAATGTTTATAATTACTTTATAATAATGTTATGTTACAAAAATATCTAAGAGTTTATCATAATTTATTTTATTATAATTTTTTTTGAAAGTGTCTCTGATATAATATATTTGTATTTATTGTATCAAGTTATGATCGAATAATAAACTATTTGGAACTTATAGAAAAAGTTAGATGAAAAAGTCGTCAAGAACTATGTAACTAGTTTAACATACATTCTCTCAATGAAAGGTTGTCTCAAAGAAAAAAAGTAAACAATTTTGGAAAAAAATAAACATCTACAAGTATTTTATTTCTAACTCTTGTGGTTCACTTTACTTAAAATTATTATATTATTTAACTCTTCAATTTCAATTTCACTTTCATTTGTGAGTTCAATTTCACACCGCAAGTAATTGGAGAATTGGGACATATTAAAAAGAGTTAACCTTGAAGCTAATGAGAATGATGATGACTCAGTTGATGAGTATGGTTATGTGGAGGTCGATTTTAGACCATAGATTGAGGAGGGTGATGACTTGGTTGATGGTGATAATGATGATTAACGTTGATCCTAAGAAGGAATTCGAATATTATAATTGAGGACAAATTATATAGACTTTGTTAGGCTATGAATGCATTTTAAAACTTTTAATCTCATTTTTTACATTCATCAACTGTTTGGTTATATTGGAACAGAAACACCGCGCCAAGACTCCTCCTCGCAGACAATCACGCTCCGAGCATGACACTTTGGCATCCAAGAAACGTCATCATTCTCCTCCTCAGAGAGATCATCCATCTTTTATTACCAAGAAGAGCAAAGAAGATCACCGCTCTCGTCAAGGCACGTCGTCGCCTCGGCCGAAGGGACGTTCACGGTCACCTTCCCCTAAGCCTGCAAATCACCGTCGACACCATAGGCAGAGTTACAACCTTTCACCATCTGGAGCAACGAAGAGGAGAAACGCCGGGGCCTCCTGTCTTGGGTGATTTTTGTGGAGGTGATTCACAAAATTTGAAGGTTTCAACGGGGCAAAAGGGTGAGAGCAACAACTCTAATGGGTATGGTGATTGTAACAACGCGAGAGGCTGAAAATGGGGGGTATGTGTGAGATTGTGCCACCCTATACGCCACAGCAAAATGGTATTGCCGAGAGGAAAAATCGTTCGATTATGAATATGGTTTGAAGCATGTTAAGCGGTAAAAGCCTACCGAAGGAATTATGGAGAGAAATGGTTTCTACGGCCACCAATTGAAATTAATCCTAGAAGAATGTCCTCGTGGAATATTGTCTTGAACAAGATTAAGTCTCGCCTTTTGGATTGGAAGGTGCGTTGTTTAAGCTTTGTAGTCTTTCCATCTTCTCATTCTCTTTTTACAAGGCTCCTATGAAAGTTGTAAAGAAAATTACGAGTATGCAAAGTAATTTTCTTTGGGGTGGTCGATAGAAGGCAGGAAAATCTATTGGGTTAGTTGGAGAAATGTTTGTCTTCCTATTGAGAAGGGTGGGCTTGGTTTGAAAAGGATTCGCGATTTTAATTTTGCTCTTCTTAATACATGGAGGTGGAGGATTCTTGGAGGATCGGAAGCTTTATGGTACAAAGTGTTGAAAGCTCGATATGGTGACATTAACCTCATGTTATTTGTTACGGAGGGAATGGTAATGGTACCTCTAAATCCCTTTGGTGGAGTGATATTATGGCTTTGGAGAAAGCGTACAAGGATAATACGCTTGCTAATAATTGTAGATTTGCTATTGGTAATGGTTTTATTTCTTCCTTTTGGCAAGCGAAATGGGTGGATAAACATTGTCTTAAGGAGTTGTTTCCGGATGCTTACAATCTTTCGAAATTAAAGTATGTAGAGATGGCGGGAATGGGTGGATGGGTGAATGGTCGATGGGAATGGGGGGACTTCGGTGTTTCGGATGTCAATAGCGCAGCCATGGCGGAGGTTCAGCGCCTTCGGTCTTTTCTTGGGGTGGTGCAACCGGTGGGGTTGGAAGCGGACATGGTGACGTGGACGGCGGAAGCGGATAAAATGTTCTCCGTGAAAAGTTGTTATCTTCTCTCTAATGCTTTTCATGTTCCTTTTGGCCCTGAAAAGGAGTTTTCCAATTCTTTTACTTGTCTTTGGAATTTGGTGGTACCTCAATAAATTAAGGATTTTGGATGGAGGTGTTTTCTAAATAGATTGCCTACAAGGGATCTTCTTCTCTTTATAGGTATTTCCTTTTCTAATTATTTTGATTGTGTGTGTTGTGGTTTGGAGAGGGAATCGTTGAATCACTTATTGCTAGGTTGTGGGGTTTCCGCATTTATTTGGAAGGAGATGACTTGTTGGATTGGTTATGTTGATTTTGAAAATGGTTGTATCATGGGTAGTTTTTTGAAGTGGTGTAGTTTTTTTAAATCCAAGAAGGTGAAATCCGGTAGAGAAAGAACTATTTGGTTGGCTATTTGTTGGTCAGTTTGGAAGCTTAGAAACGGGGTTATTTTCCGAAACGATTCGTGGAGTGTTTCCAGTACCATTTGGAGTATTAAGACCCTCATCTGGAGGTGGTCTTACATAAGGAAAATTACTCGTACCAATTATAACTTTTACAATTTTAGCAACAATCCTTTGCTTTATCTTTCTTATGTTGTATTTGGTGGGTAATTTTCTTTTGGTTTGAACTTGTTTAGCTCTTTTGTAATTTTTGCAGAACTTTTGGTTCTTTATAATATATCTTGATTAAAAAAAAATATAAATGCAAGAGAATAATGAAATTGAAATAACAGAAAAGAAGTTGCCTAATATGAGTGACAGTGGCATTCCAAAATTGATTTGGAGCTATTAAGCATTTGGAGCTGATGCATATTATCACATCAAATGCATCAGATTGTAAAGGGAGGCCAGCACCTTACCAGTGTCTATCTACTATCTACCCAATTTTATAATATTGACCAAACTCCCTAATTTAACCTTCTGCCAAAAACACTTTACCCTTCAAAAAGGTTACTTTAGTAATTAACAAATTGAATATTTTCAACTGCCATGTGTTGTTTGCTCATTCGACAGCTTATGCAAATTTGTACTTGCTTTCACATTTCCCTCCAACGTAACACTACTTTCCTTATCTTTCTCACTCATCGTTTTCACTTTCCTCACTCTTAGTTGCAGAGTTTTCGTGAGCTCTCCTCCTCCATTGCTCTCAAATCAAAGTTTCGGAACCCTCCTTATTTCCTCTCAAGCGCCGGTAACGAAACCACAGTCAGGTATGCTTCCCGCACGTTTTCATCCGTCTCCTGCCATCATGTTTTATTTCTCTTCATTTGAGTGGTTTTGTTTAACAAATATATGCAAAAGCATGAACGCCTATGCTTCTTGTGGCTTTTGGGTTCGTTTTAATCTGTTGCTTCTTTATAAATATCAAACTTTCCTGGTTTACATGTTACTCGGTTTTGAAATGCTTTGAAAACTTTCCCATGTTGCAGCATACCTGGTGACCACTGTCCATTACAGAGTTTGTTTTATTTGTTTCATTTGCCAAACAACTCAAAATGTTTTACTTTCCGAAAAAAACTAGGGAGTTTTTGTTGATTTACACCTGCCTTTATACTTTTTCATTCAGAACGTTTTTATTTTTTCCCTGATTAGTTATGCTTGCCATCTACCCCAGGAACAATGCCAAGGGCTCCCATTCTCATAAACGATCTGGTCAAGGGGAACCAAGTCTTGAAAATGCTGATTAGGGTTGTTGATCTTTGGGTTGTTAATGAGAAAAATGGCCAACAACACCTTGAAATGGTCATTCAAGATGTAAAGGTGTCATTTTTCCTGAGATTCTAATCATGGTTTGTTTGTGCTTTTATAAGTTTCCACTCTTTTGTTTCTGTCAGAACATTCTACAATTTTATTGTTCAGTTCCAAACATCCTTGCATTGTTCTGTTTCTGTTAAATGAACATTGTTACGCGATGCTTTTCGCAGGGTGATAAGATTCATGTGACCACTTGGAACCGAGATTTCAAAGATTGGTTTGAACAAGTCAAGGAGCATGAGACATTTATTCTGTATAATGGAGAGCTCGTTGACAACGAAGGTCCTTTAAAAGTCTGTTCTCACCCACTCAAGCTCGTCTTCAACGGAGGGACTACTATGACCAAGGTGGCATTACCCGACATACCGGCCCACAAATACATTTTTCATCCCATTGAAAACTTTGTCAAAGGGAGCTACAAGCATGACATGTTATATGGTGAGATATCACTATATGATTATTGCACACTGTTTACTTATTTGTTCCTCCTTATGCAAAGTCACCATATCCATGAATATTGTCAAATTATGACATTTGCTTTATTTGGTGCATACGTTTCAGATGTTATAGGGGTATTGCAAGATGTTGTTAAGACACAAATGGGCGGTGGTGGTAGGAAATCTTGCGTCAATATTACCTTGCGTGATGTCGAAGGGAATGTTATCGAGGTGGCATTATGGGATGGTTACGGCAAGTAATTCATGAACTACACTACCCCGAACAACATTTCTGGGCCTACAAGTATCATTTTGACCCATGCCTGGTGCAAGCCAAATACAGGTTTCAATTTGTTAACAACTTCATATCCTTGATATTTATATTTAACTACTTTAAACTTTAGTTCAATATTCCATGTATGTTGTTTCACTTGCACTGTCCTTCTTACAAACCACCGCGTTTCATTATAGTTTCCGGTTTGCCGTCTCTTTCGAACGCATGGAACGGCTCTAGACTTTACATTAACTTGGATCATCCACAAGTTGCAGAATTCAAAGCTAGGTAATGTAACAATTTAACTGCATAATTCAGTAAATAAAATGTTTCAATTACATAGCATTATTTATGACTAATGTAACCTTCACACAGTTTTGGAGCGACTGCTTTATCCAGTATACCTGTCATTTCCCAATCATTAACTTGCAATTCTTCCATTCAATCTGCAAACAATTTCTGGACTAACTTGGGTGAGGTCAAGAGTATCCATGCAATCTCTGAACTAGGAAAGGTTAGGCTGTTTTTACATTGTTTGTGTTTTGAACATGATTTGTTTGTTTCTATGTCATTAACACGCCATTAAGCTTTCAATTGTGTTTTCCATCCTCTTCGATGCAATAGGATTCTTTCGCAACCACTATTGGGACTACCATCGGTTTCAAAGCGTCCAAGAACGGATGGTATTTTGAGTCATATGCTGGGTCATCTAGAAATACAGATCCTGAACCTGCATTGAAGTGAGCACTTATTCTTGCCCTTCTACCCAATTGCATATCTTACTATAATAGCTTTCTATGACCTAAAACTCACTTATTCATGGTAGGTTCAAAGTTGAGGTTGAAGTCGTCTATGCTAACCACATGGGAACCTTTGTTTTTTGGGATAAGGATTGTATTCCTTTTACAAAAATGACTGCTTAGGGAATTAAGAGAGGTTATGAAGGAGGTGAGAATTGACATTGGCATTTCGCTTTTCTTACATTAAGCAAGATACATGAATATTAATCCTATAGTTAATTTGTTTTTTTGAATAGGCTGGAGAGGACAACCCAAAAATTTGGCCTGCTCATCTAGATGTTTTGTTGAAAAAAGAATTTGTGTTTCGTGTCAAGTATCAAAAACAGTTCCAACAATTCTCTATCGTGAAAATACTTAACGAGGACGACCTTTACGCCAAGTTTGACAAATACCTCACCCCGGATGAGGTACAACATCTGTTTCATCCTTCTTTTTGAAACCATCTTCATAAGGAGTACACCAACATTTTCTTTACATTGACATCACTTCGATTTTTTCTGTTACAGAGCATGCCAAGTGAGCCCATTCTTGCAACGCCCACCACTGCTCCGATACTTAATCCAAACCAGGTTAGTTCATCCCACTTAACTCCCTCATACCAAATCTGTTTCATAATGTAATGTCCTTCGAGCCAATTCCCGTGCTATATTTTAACTCATTTCTATGTGCCATTTATAGCTCACACAAACTTCTGAGCAATCAATATGTGCTGAGCCATACTCGGCTGCTAACCCGACTTGGAGCCCAAAGGCAAGCTCCAACAGTACTCCAGCCAAGAGGGGATCAGAGTCAACCTCATTTAATGATATCATCCAGCCTGAAGAGATCACTCCCAAACAATCAACCACTAAGGCCAATACTGGAAAGAAGATTAAGATTTTGAAGAAAGAATAATTTGGTGGGTTTATTTCAGCAGTTTGTCTCTTTTTTGTTGCTGTTTCTAGAATTTTGGATGTGTAAGGATATATTCCACTAACTAAACAGAATTATTTTGTGACCAATCTCATTATGACTTATCTATGCCATGTTACTCTGTACTATTATAACTCCTAAAATGATTATTAACTATGTTTTGTATTCATTCTGATATCGATATTTCCTACTTGTCATCAATTCATGGTATATACAATAAAAGCTTTCTTAGAATTTAAGCAAATTGGCTGAGTTGTAAAATAGCACATCCTACAAGAATAAATTCAGATTTGGATAGGAACCTATTTACTACAGCAAAAAGTCTCAGCCACACTTACATGTCATTTTCCTAATTAACACATTAAAGATAACCATACTCATTATAAACAAAAACAAATGCCCTATCTACAACATTCATACATGTCATTTTCCTAATTCTCTATCTTTAGTGGTGCATATATACACTGTTTTCAATTCCATGTTTATTGGTTTGCAAAGTTACACAATATTACCCCTTCTTTAGTGATGCATACACAATGTTAACACTTCTTTAGTGATGCAAATTGAATATTATCTTGGCCAAACTCAGAGAAAACCTATGTTTGTAAGAAACACGACTGGGCATTTTTATTTATAGAGAGACATTTTATAACTGATGTTAAGCTGTTCAAGATGTTTTATTCGTTTTTTATAACAAGCCAGTCACATTGAACTTTCTCTATTGTACAATGCACAACTTCCTTTATCAGCATTGGTCATTGGGAACTGCATCAGAACTCTAAAATTGTCCTTACTTGCGCAGGAACAGCAGGCTCATGGTACACAGTCCATCATTTTGGGAAATTCTAGAGTAGTGTGTCACATCCACCTTAAATGCTATCTACTCCTTAACACGGTAAGTCAACATTTTTCAGAAGTTCTGTATTTTTTATGACAGAATTTCATAATTACATTAAATATTGATGTGGCCAGGCAAAAGTAATGTGGGATATAGTAGTTAAATTAGTGTAACTTTAAACATGGCTCTAGACACTATTGCAGCATGCCATGATGTGCTAGCAGCCTAGGTCTGCATTAAATTACTTTTTGAAACCATGAAACCAATTTTTTCTTTACAATTTTACATCCTTTTTATTTATGTTTAAAATACTAACTTGCTTTTGTAATTACCATCTATTTACCTATGTCCTAAACAGATAATGAGTTAACACAAATTTTAACTCTATTGAACCTAGTTCTAATTTCAATTACTATGAATTGAGAAGGACTAAAAACACTGACATACCTGACCTAAAAATTTTCATCTGAAATGTGAGCTTGCCTTGGCATTGAGCACAAATCTTCACATTTGTTAACATTTATTTCATATGAAACAGTTTGGCATCTTCATTGTTCATGAGAAACCAGGTCGAGACATGAAGTTGGACTAAGTTCACCAGGTGCAAATCTGAGCCTGCCTAACATCTTAATGTATGTATGCTTATGTAATAATATGCCTTGGATTTAGCTGAAACAAACTTAATTTACCATTGATTGTGAATCCACTGTTACTTCCTGTGAATTTACTATGCCCAAATAAGCCTAAGTACAAACCAGAAGTAATGTTAGGGATGAAAATGAATAGAATGGTAGAATATGCAGGTCTGTAACATTGCAAAACCAAGATTGAAGACATATATGCATACTAATAGAATGACTTGAATGTTTAGGAACTTCATATTATGCATTCATGGTCTTAAGCAATCAGCTTCTTACACTGAATTCCGCAGACAATGCAATGCATAAGAAACAACAAAGAGCACCACTATTGTCTAAATATAATAGAATAGTATGGAATCCTTGGTTGTACCTTTGCAAATTTGTGCTTGCATTTGTTTTTCTAATCATTCCTTTTTTATTCTGTTTAGGATTAGCCTAGCTTTGGTTGAACATGGCTGAACTGTCTACCTCTGTATAGAATTTCAAACATCTGTGTAATCTTTTAGATAACTCTTATATGTTTCTTTTTATACAAAGTGAAGTTGGTTGAAGCCTTTAATGTATGGCACATCTACCTCATTAAAAGCATTACCTACTATGTCAACAATTTTATAACTTTTCTAAGTCATAGAGATTAGAGATTACATGTTTTTTCTCTCCCATTTAGAATTTAATGTTATGTGTTTTTTACTTCTCTATATCTGCATTATTTATTTTGTTGAACCAAGGACAAACTGAATTAATGGTACCCTCTAAGTATATTATGACAGGTTGCAGCCACATGTTTTTAGGAATGTTTTGTTTTAACACCATCATCATTAACCGATTACTAATTGTAGAATGTATTACTGTTGTAGATCATTTTGTGTTGCTAATTATGGAGCCTATTGACAAAATTGGCTCAGGCAAAAAGGCACGAGCAAGAAGATCAGTTATTTTGAAAGAAAATCGGTCCAAACGTCAAAAGTTTAGTCCTCAACAAATACTTCGTGGGGAAACTGTGATTAATAATCCTTCCTTCCTCGCGCCGAGACAACCTTTTTCCGAGCTGACTCCGTCATTCCAAAACAGTATTAAAAGAACACCAATTCATCAACCATCTATTATTCCAAGTGCACGTGACGCAGGTTCAGAACCTAGCCTATCAAGACACGGTTTTAAAATTTTGAGAAGCTGCCAGATAGGCTCCTTAGGGACAAATCTGTTCTCAAAGTTTGCTTCAAGTTCTACACTTAAGGAAAATGATACCTTTACTAAATTCTCACTGGAAGCTAATCAGCAGCCGCTTCCTCTTCATGAAAACAACATTGTCGCAGCCGGAAGTTCTTCTAATAGAGCCACGTTATTGTAATGATTCTTTCCTTCATACAATCTGTTACAAGAGGTACTATATCTGATATTATCCATGCAACAATCAATGCTTCTTATATTTGGGATCATTGTAAAGTATTGAGGCTTACAAAGAACATGAGGTTGCAAAGTGGTCCACCTACTGCTACAGCTGATGACATTAGGAGTTTTCCTGAGTGGATTTTAAATATTGGAGATGGGACCATGTGTGAGCCTAATGATGGTTATGCTGATATTTGTATTCCAGATGAGTTCATAATTTCTAACTTTTCAGATCTGATTCAAGCAATTGTTGAAGATACATACCCTGATCTCATTCATAATCATCTTGATTCGAATTATCTTCAAAGTCGTGCGATCTTAGTGATCGGAAAATAGCAAGTGTACTATTTTTACCGATGTGGTAATAATAGGATTTATCCCAAATATCGATCTCGTGGACTGCGTAGGAAATATAAGTTATTTTAATGATTCAATTGAACAAAAGATCATGGGGGTTTTGTTGTTTGACTAGAAATAATGATAAATGACAACAAATCAATAAGAGACGTAAATGTGACTTTAAAACAATATGAGAGAATATGCTAGGGTGAGTGTATGAATTGCCTTGCAATGACCCTTAATCCTTAGTTATAAAATATCAATGTACATGAACTATTTCCGAATCTCAAGAGTTATCTTCCCTAATTCCTCAGAGGAAAACCTTTTGATACTTTCTTGTATCCTAATTCCTTAGCAATTCAAGAAGTAATCAAGCGCAATATAATTTATCAAGATTATTATGGTTACTACGAAGCATCCTCATTCCTAAGCAATAACAATCGTAATATAATTTTGCAAACAGCGATAAGGTGGTTTGTCCGACCTAAACCTTAACCGTAAATCAAAAATCTATTTGTCAGATAGATAGAGCAATAAGCACTTTGCACAATCAAATAATTTGACACACATAAATATTCTCTAACATAAAGGAAATTAGGTTCAATGACAATAGCAATTCAGGGACACCCCCTAGCATTGGGGGGTTTAGCCGCTCATAATATTCAAAGAAAATACAATAGGAAGATTAGACATTACAAGAAAATAGCATTGCTTTGATCTTCAATCGCAATTGCTCTTGAAGATCTCTGTTCTCCAAAACCCTTGAGAGCTCTCCTCTTTCTTCTGCAATTCTTTCGTACGTCAAAAAGTGTCTCTTCCCTCTTCCCAATTAGGTTTTAGTAGTGTTGATTCAAGTTAAAAACATGCGAAAAGTCCGAACTACCCTTAATGAAGTTGAGGCCTTTAAAAATATAAAACTGGCAAAATTGCTCGCGCCTGCCAACACGGGCCGTGTCCTGTGACACAGGCACCCGTGTTGGCCCTCTGTCCATGTTATTTTCAAAATTTCCTCCCAGGCTTCCTGACACGGGCAGTGTCACGTGACACGGGTACCCGTGTCAGGCCACTGTTTTGCATGTTTTCTTTGCTTTCCCCCAGGCTTCCTGACACGGGCAGTGTCACGTGACACGGGTACCCGTGTCAGGCCACTGATTTCTCCATTCTTTTGTTTCTTCTCCTGCTTCCTGACACTGGCTGTGTCCTGTGACACTGGTACCCGTGTCAGGCCACTGTATGCACCAAATCTTCATTTTTTCTTTGATTCATCTTTGTTCAGCCCTGCATTCTTCTCATGGACTTAAACGCATAAACCTGAAACACAATCACTACCAAAAACAAGCATCAAAGCATCTTAAAAACATGAGTTCTTAGCATCAAAACAAAACACACAACTTAAACGAAACTTTCAAAATAAGAACGAAAACTATAAAAGACGGGCCATTGTGTTACCGAATTGACGAGATTTATGCCGAGAGATTGATGAAAACACCATACAAATTGGTGACCGATCACAACCCCAAACTTAGCTCGTTGCTTGTCCTCAAGCAATGCCTGAGACATCAAACAGAGGTCACCCCTAAATTTATGCTTCCACAATACAACCGTGTTTTTCACAACTCGACTTCCACCATTCCGGTCAATCATGCTAGCTTTTACTCCCCAAATTTTCCGCTCCACTTTCATGTTAAAATTCTCCTTCACCTGTAAGCTTTTTCACACTTCTCACCAAGTCTCTCACGGTTAAAAGCAATTCACTCATAAATCACGATATGCAATATCAACTTTTAAATTTGAACAAATTCTACTTTCATACACAAACACTTTGCACACACTTTTTGAGGTCTTCGGGTTGAAACGGGGCTTAGGACAGGTAGGATAAACAAGGAAACGGATACACAAAGGTTTTGGGGGCTCGGCAATCATGTTGTCTTTCTTGTTATTGTGCTCATTTTAGTACGATGGGGTTTAATCATTGACTCTTGACTTCACTCACTTATTCGAGTGTTTCAAATGTAACCAAGTCATTTAGTCAGGACAAGTGTGTTTTGGTGAGTTCTATAATTTTTTTTTCTTTTCTTCTCTTTTTTTTTTTTTTCACTTGCCCTTTTTGTATCACCACCCCAAACTTAGAATTTTGCACAACTTTTTCATCCACCACGTTTATGCCGAGCACGGGTAAAAGGGAATATTTATTTTTTCTTTTGGCCAAGGGGTAATATATGCGGGTTTTTAAAAACAAACAAGGGATAAAGGCTCAAAGGGGTTTGCAAATGGTAAACATGAATCAGGGATGGCTAAAAAGGCTCAAGGGGAAACACAAAAAAACGTGCCTCAGTGTGTGTTATCAGGTAGTGTCATATGAATAGAACTTACGCAAATTCAAAGTGATAAAGTCATACCTGACTACTCTCTCATGATGATAAATGTCTGGCTTTTTATGATCTCACCATGTTGGGCATAGCTTACAGGATCCCGAGTGCTTATTGTGTAATGTCGCTTCTTTTCCGGTTCGTATGTACCAGCTTCCAATCTCAGACCAGTGTCATCGAGTTGCGTCCAACTATTTTTTTCAGTTGTATCAACTTTCAGGGGTGCCTCGGGTGCAAGCTTGGGTTGAATCTTTCATCCACTCGGTACTGGTTCACCTCTCTTTGACACAATCCTCGTCCTTCTGCAACACAATGTTCCTTCAAGCAAACTAATTAAAACAGAACGAAAAACTTAGCAAATAAACTGAAAATAAAAACTGAATGCAATAAAACCCCCCCACACTTGAACCAAACATTGACCTCAATGTTTAAATTCAAGATAGTGAGGGTGAACTCACAGAGGGTACTGCGACTCCAGCTGCCTCTTCCTAGCTTTCACCGGAGAGACCCACCTTTTTTTCTGAAAACAAAACAAAAAGTAAACTGCATTATTAAAACCGTGGGTTGCCTCCCACGAAGCGCTTCGTTTAACGTCGCATGGCTCGACGGTCCAATACCCTTTATTAAGGAGGGTACTTCCTCCTCCAAACTTGGTTGCTTGTCACTTCCGCAACCACAAACTTATGAAGCCGAGAAGTATGGACCACTTTTCTCTTCAAGTTACTACCCACTTTCATCTTCTCACCTTTACTTTCCACTGTTTTCTTCTTCTTGATTTCTTGAATTACCGCAGGAATTTTTATAGGTGTATGAGTTGAGGCCACCTTAGAGATGATACTTGAAACTTTTTCGGGATGGTGTGGACTTTTGCTGGCTCCCTCACTTCTGATCATACCAACTTTAGATTGATTATTCCCACCAACAGCTTCTTTTTTGACTTCTAACACCTTCAGTGTTACCTCCTCATCAAATGATTTAACTACGAGTTCCCCTTTTTCAATATCCAAATTGCAGCGACTAGTAAGCAAAAAGGGTCGCCCAAGAAGGATTGGAGTCTCTTCATCCTCAGGAATGTCCATGATGTGGAAATCAACTGGGTAAACAAACTTGTCAATCTCTACCATTACATCTTCGGCTATCCCATATGAATTCTTAATAGTGTGATCAGCAAATTGCAACTTTGTTTCACTCTCGCTTATTTTTCCAATCTCCACCTTTTTGAAGATGGACAATGGCATCAAACTCACACTAGAACCAGAATCAATTAGCACCTTTTTGAACACTCTGTCATTTATGGTGCACGGTATTGCAACCACTCCAGGGTCTTTCTTCTTAATGGGGATCTTCCTTGCTGGCGAGACTCTACCACACTTTTCAGTCACAATTTTTGTTTCATCTCCCACTTGTCTTTTCTTAGAAATTACCTCTTTCATAAATTTCTTGTATAAAGGCATATTCTCAAGTGCTTCAAAGAAAAGTAAGTTAATCTCTAACTTCTTGAACATTGCAGCAAACTTCTCAAAATCCTTCTCTTTCGAATCCTTCTTGGCCACTCTAGAGGGGAATGGTAATTTGACCACCGGTTTAGTTTCTTTCTTATTTTTCTCTTCTAGTGGCTTAACCGGTGATATCACTACTTCAGGCTCTTTTGGATTTTCTCTAATTTCTAGATCTACCTCTATAACTAAGTTGTCATCTATCCCCTCCTCTTCTTCAGGCTCTGGCGCTTTCTGACTTCTTGTTGTAACAACATTAATTTTTTCTTGGTTTTTTGGATTTGCCACAGTTGAGCTTGGAAGAGTACCTTGTGCCTGTAGAGTGAGATGTTGTGCTATCTGACCCACTTGAACTTCCAGATTTTTGATTGAAGCTGTTGTGTTCCTATGGTTGTTTCTTGTCTCTTCTTGAAACTGGGAACATTGTCCGGCCAATCTCTCAATAGCTACTTCCCATTCTGCCTTTTGAGGAACTTGTTGTTGATCTTTCCATGAGAAGTTTGGATGATTCTTCCATCCCGGATTATAGGTGTTAGAATAAGGATTGTTCTGCTTCAAGAACTTGATTTCTTCAATTTTTTGAGGAGTTGCAAAACAATACACAGTTTGGTGAGGACCATTACAAATCTCACAACTGACCGTCTGAGCCGGTTGAACTTGAGCCATAGTTTGAGTCTCAACAGTCATCTTCTTGAGTCTTCTCTCGACTTCAGCTGCAATTTGGTCTTCCATTTTCACAACTTGATTAGCCAACTTTAAATCAATCATCCCTTCCGGCTGGCTTACACTACGATCATATAATTCCAAATGCTCATTCGCAGCAATGGCTTCAATGATCTTCTTGATACCAGTGGCTGTTGTAAAATTAGATGAGCCACCGGCAGCTGTGTCAATGAGTTGCTTAGTCTTCACCTTGAGGCCATTCACAAAGTTCTGCATCTGTTCAGTTGCATCCATATTGTGAGTAGGACATGCAACTAATAATCGCTTAAACCTCTTGTACGCATCTCCAAGTGATTCTCCTTCCTTCTGTTTAAAATTTACTATGTCATACCTCTTACGGATATACACAGAAGCAGGAAAATACTCGTTGAGAAATGTCGTCTCCATTTGTTGCCAAGTTGTAATGCTCCCAGCAGGTAAAGAGTAGAACCACTCTTCAGCATCTTCTGAAAGGGTAAAGGGAAACATTACCAACTTTTTCGCTTCCTCGGAGTGTCCTTCAATTTTTAACGACGTGGTCATCGTGAGAAATCTCTGTAAATGCTTATTTGCATCTTCATTGATTTTTCCTGAAAAAGGCCTCTTTTCGAGTTGCTGGATCGTTGAAGGGTGCAACTGAAAATGAGCAACATTGACTGGTTGATTTACTATTGTCAACCGTCCAGTTGGAGCATTTGTTCCTCCATAATCACCCAGAAGTCTCTCCACTGGAGGTGGATCTGCAGCCATGGTTTCAGACTCGGTGTCTGAATGTTCTGAATGAACCGAAATTACTTCCTCTTCTTCAGATTCAGAAACTGTCAGTGTTGCTTTTGATGTTTCCGGTCTTTCTTGCTTGGCTTCACGGAGTCTGGTACGCAATGATCTTTCTGGTTCTGCGTCAAAAAGAAGTTCAGCTGAGGTCTTACCTCGCATCCACAGATTAGACAATTATTAATAGCAATAAATCAAAATATAGAAAGAAAAATTTTGGTTGCAGAGTAACAAAATTTCAATTGAATTACAAATTGAACTTATATTTCTGGCAGTCCCCGGCAACGGCGCCAAAAACTTGATCGGAAAATAGCAAGTGTACTATTTTTACCGATGTAGTAATAATAGGATTTATCCCAAATATCGATCTCGTGGACTGCGTAGGAAATATAAGTTATTTTAATGATTCAATTGAACAAAAGACCATGGGGGTTTTGTTGTTTGACTAGAAATAATGATAAATGACAACAAATCAATAAGAGACGTAAATGTGACTTTAAAACAATATGAGAGAATATGCTAGGGTGAGTGTATGAATTGCCTTGCAATGACCCTTAATCCTTAGTTATAAAATATCAATGTACATGAACTATTTCCGAATCTCAAGAGTTATCTTCCCTAATTCCTCAGAGGAAAACCTTTTGATACTTTCTTGTATCCTAATTCCTTAGCAATTCAAGAAGTAATCAAGCGCAATATAATTTATCAAGATTATTATGGTTACTACGAAGCATCCTCATTCCTAAGCAATAACAATCGTAATATAATTTTGCAAACAGCGATAAGGTGGTTTGTCCGACCTAAACCTTAACCGTAAATCAAAAATCTATTTGTCAGATAGATAGAGCAATAAGCACTTTGCACAATCAAATAATTTGACACACATAAATATTCTCTAACATAAAGGAAATTAGGTTCAATGACAATAGCAATTCAGGGACACCCCCCTAGCATTGGGGGGTTTAGCCGCTCATAATATTCAAAGAAAATACAATAGGAAGATTAGACATTACAAGAAAATAGGATTGCTTTGATCTTCAATCGCAATTGCTCTTGAAGATCTCTGTTCTCCAAAACCCTTGAGAGCTCTCCTCTTTCTTCTGCAATTCTTTCGTACGTCAAAAAGTGTCTCTTCCCTCTTCCCAATTAGGTTTTAGTAGTGTTGATTCAAGTTAAAAACATGCGAAAAGTCCGAACTACCCTTAATGAAGTTGAGGCCTTTAAAAATATAAAACTGGCAAAATTGCTCGCGCCTGCCAACACGGGCCGTGTCCTGTGACACGGGCACCCGTGTTGGCCCTCTGTCCATGTTATTTTCAAAATTTCCTCCCAGGCTTCCTGACACGGGCAGTGTCAAGTGATACGGGTACCCGTGTCAGGCCACTGTTTTGCATGTTTTCTTTGCTTTCCCCCAGGCTTCCTGACACGGGCAGTGTCACGTGACACGGGTACCCGTGTCAGGCCACTGATTTCTCCATTCTTTTGTTTCTTCTCCTGCTTCCTGACACTGGCTGTGTCCTGTGACACTGGTACCCGTGTCAGGCCACTGTATGCACCAAATCTTCATTTTTTCTTTGATTCATCTTTGTTCAGCCCTGCATTCTTCTCATGGACTTAAACGCATAAACCTGAAACACAATCACTACCAAAAACAAGCATCAAAGCATCTTAAAAACATGAGTTCTTAGCATCAAAACAAAACACACAACTTAAACGAAACTTTCAAAATAAGAACGAAAACTATAAAAGACGGGCCATTGTGTTACCGAATTGACGAGATTTATGCCGAGAGATTGATGAAAACACCATACAAATTGGTGACCGATCACTTAGCTTCAACAATCGAAGTAGTTGATGATATCAACCAATATATCACAAACCTTCTTCCAGGTATTCATATGCCACTTAGTTCAATTTATACATCTTAATAGTAAAGATCTTTTGTAATATGATATAACTTTTTATCTCTTAACATTATTAACTAAATCTTGGTATTTTTCAATTGTTGTAGAAGAAGGGAGAGAATACTTTAGTAGTGATTCCATTGATAAATCTGATGTAACTAACTTTGATGCATATGAGCATGTGACACCTGAGTTCCTTAACGCTCTTAAAACCTCAGGATTGCCTAACCATTCGATCAGGTTGAAAGTTGGTGCCACTATTATGTTAATGTGCAACCTTGATCAGTCAGAGGGCTTGTGCAATGATACACGACTAACTGTAACCAGGCTTGCTGCCCATGTCATTGAAGCAAAGATCATTTCTGGAAAAAATATTGGTAACATCTTTTATATTCCTAGAATGTCTTTATCCCCCTCACAATCTCCATGGCCATTTAAATTGGTGAGACGCCAATTTCCAATTATTGTTTCCTTTGCCATGACTATTAACAATGTTGTATTCAAGGAAGTGTTCCATAACATTTGAAAGGTGTGAAGTTAAATATTGAGTCGTACCATACCATTATCAACATATTTTACCACTTTGAAATATTATTCATTCACAATATAACTTTTTTTTTTTGTTTTTTTCCTATCTTTCAGGTTAAATTCATTCACTTCATTTTGGAATGTCATGTTGCAGCTCAACTTACCTTTTATAAGCTTTTGTAACACATTTTGTATTTCACTACTTATTTAAAGCAACATATTGTGTTGTTACATTAGCAATCCTTTATTTCAGTGACATTATCAATACTAATGATATAAGATTTTGAATTCTACTAAAAAGGTTTGAAAGTTATATTGAGGCTAACACTCCTTCATTTTCATGACCTTAACAATACTATCAATATACTATTTGGCAGGTTTTATCTTTTCATGAAGGTCGTATTCCTTATGTTAATTTAATCGGAAACTACACAACATCATTAGAAAATAACCCGTGCGGTAGCACGGGTCTATTACTAGTTGAATTTTGAAAACCAAACTTTAAACAGAGCCAGTACTCTTGAAACTCACTAGTGAAAGAATAACAAGACAAACAGAACAATTCTTTGCAAATACCAACTATACGAGAGCCTTCTTTGTCGTTCAAAGAATAGTTAGGATCGATGGAAAGGGTGAACAAGAGGTCCTCATGTAGTTCAAGCAGAAAATCATACTAATTATAATACTACATCCACAACCAGACCCCTACTTGTACTATTGAGCTTTCTTCAAACATTGGTCCTCGCTATCGGAGGCCTATTATTCACAGATTTACTTGAGCGAAAAGGACATGGTGACTTCAACACTTGTTAGTACATAAATGAACTAGAAATAATAACAAGTATAGATGAAAGTGTCAACTGTGTTGTGGATATATGAAACACAATAATTAATGCTTAATAACTAAAAATGTATAATTTCTTCTACAACAGGTACAACTCAATAAACATTTTGCTTTTTTCTCACCAAGAGGCTAAAAATAAAACAAATAAACATTGCAATGCAGTAATTATGATATGCCTCTCAGCGTTTAAAAGAAGTTTTTGAATATGCAAAACAAGATGAAAAGCCGACAAGAGAATGTTGGAAACATAGCATCAACTTTCAAACAAACAATGAGGTATTTCCCTCTCCAAATCAAGATAGTTAAAAAAAAAAAAAAAAGTTTAGAACAAAGTACATGAAAAATCATGTCCCTAAGCACCTGGACAGATTTCATTCTAAAATCTAATTAAAATTCAAACCACGTTCCTCTGGATTCTTCCTCTTCCGAAACTGCCTTAGCTGCTGTTCTTCTAAGCTTTTAATTCCCACACTATATTAACTCTTGGTGGTCATCCTAACTCTGCAATCACAGACACAAATGGATGTAAGAGAAGGAATACACGTTGAAAGTACTCTCAGTATTTTCATTAAATCAAAGAATAAGATGTCACTCCTATAGTTCCATTTACAAAATTATAAAGTCGAATAACAAATATGAAGGAAAAGGCATTCTGCAGTTATGACATGAGAAGATTAAAGGCCTACCGGTTGCAATTTGCAATACATTCCATAAAATTATTCTTATTCAAATAATTCAACGTGACAATGTTCATCAGAACCGCTACTACTTATGATAATGCTGTTTTGAAATCATCTGGAAAATAAAATCAATCTAACAAATCATAAAAAAGATTATTCACACAATTGGTAATTAGCAGATGACAGACACAAGGCAGAAATAAGAATGGTTTATATTGCAGGCTATCAGGGTTGGCGAGGTGACACACATGCATCAATCAATGCTTCAACAGAATTAGTTCAAATGTACTTGAATTGGTGTAAGCAAAAATAGACCAAAAAACATAATTATCAAAGGCTCAATAATCAATTGTTTAAAGAACCAAACATCAAATCCCACAAGACCTCAACCAGATCAGGAAACAAGATGAAACTGCAGACTGCTTCCTTCTTCTATTCTGCATCAGTTTTGGTCCTAAACTAAAATCAAGGAAGCACGCCAATTGTATTTTAACAAAGAAAAGGTGGAACATTGAAGTCCCGATAAATGGAAATTGATGATATTCTATTAATTACAACATTGATATCTTGTTTAAGAAGAATAGTATAAATCGATCACATGTCAAGCAAGCATGTTATAGATCAGCATTTGGTAATAATGAAAACAGTGTTTTAGCATTTTCAAGGATTCTAATAAACATGAAACTGTCAAGTTCTTGAGAATAATATATATACAATGCAAACATAATATGAAAATAGTTATTCCAGAAGGCTAATATTTATCAATATAAGGCACATGCTCAATATATAATTAACCTAAACAATCATTAAAAAGAATATTTACACAATCGATTATTATGAAAACAAACATAAATTCAAACAAGTAAATAATGGGAGGAACTCACTTTCAAGAAGTTGGAACTAAGCTTTCAACATATTTCTTGGCATCTTCCCACCATACAGAATCAGTAGTTTGATTATCGGTAATAGTTCTCGCTGGTATAACTTTTGTTCGCTCTACTCTATTATGCCTCCAGTTATAGAGGATTGCTTGATATTCTTGAGTGCACTTAATTACCAGTGTATCACCATCTTCAGAGAGAAGCAATGGCACCAATTGAAAACCAGATTTGTTTACATTGTCGTTAATGTCATATTCTACTTGAAGATTGACGTAACTAATTTTAAGAAATTGATTCCAAGAATCTTCAACTCCAAATTTCTTCATTTGCCATATAACAAAATGCGTTTCCCTGTAACAGTAAGAAAAAGAAAGGCAGTCCCCCAAAACACCAACAATTGGATTCATAAGCGGAACTTGATCAAAACCCGCAGGCGGCAAGTACTGGTTGTATGTCTCTGTTCCCAAATCAAGTGAAACAATAACAAACTGCTCAACGGTAATATCCTTATAATTGTAAGAAAGGGTATTGCCGTGAATAGCCAACCAGTTAAGAGTGCCACCGAAATACACGCAGTTTTCACCTGTGTTCAAATGATGAGGAACAATTGGGAAACTTTCAATGTTTCTCCAAACATCATCACCCAGCTGGAGAACTTTAACTTCGGTTGTCGATGAATAATGTAAGTAACAGAAAGCCACCACTTTATAAATGCCGGTTTTGTCACAACCAAACGCATAGCAGAAAGAAGGAGATGTCATAGGGCAAGAATGAGAACCAAATTTTTGAGAGATTGTTCTAGTGGCTGGGTTCCACAAACGAAACCAGAACTCTGCATCCTTATTGGAGTAAGAATGAGCAGATAAAAAGAACCAATCCATTGCAAGAACCAATAATAAGAGAACATCCTTTATTGTCCAAATGATAGTAAGGATCATCGGAAAGGATGAAGGAGGGATTATCGATTAAACGGCGTATAGAGTATGGAAGGAGACTGAAATCAATCTCAGATTCAATTTTAATGTCGTAGTCAGACTCTTTGACGATATTTTTAACGTGATGTGTGATTAGTGTGAAGAAATCATTTCGCGAAGATGATTTCTTAAGATGCAATTTGACAAAGGTGGGATTGGAAATGAAAGTGTTACAAGACTTGTTAACGCACCTGAATCGTAGAATTGATTTCACTGGAAGAGCGGAGAAAATCTCGCTCAGGAGATCGTTAGAGAAAAACATCGACAATGGAGTTATACGACGCAGAGATGCTATTGAACTCAGCAAGCACGTTGTTTTAAGAGGCTGTAGTATTGAATAAAAAAAATTCAAACTATTTGTTTATTTGGACATATTTCTTACACTAAATAATCACACATATATTAATCACACATTTATTTTACTTAAAACTTATTAATCACTTTTGTAAAAACCTTTATAATTTCTTATTTTCATGCAACAATTATTATTTTTCTTAATCTGTGTAAAGAGTCCAAAACGAGTTATAATAAAAAACGGAAGGAGTAAAATACATATTATTAACCTTGTTCTGACACTAAATTATAAATAGGGATGACAAAAATATTCATATCCGCGGATATCGGCGGATAAAATCCGTCATCGGTCACGGCAGGACAGGTAGTTTAATAGATATTCACGGATAAAATAAATGGATATTTAAATAGTACTCTTCCACCATGTCCACGGATAAAATAAATAGATATTTTAATAGATATTCACGGATAAAATAATGTTACCGTGTCCACAAATATCTATATCTATTAATAAATTATAAAAATTACTTAAATATTATTAGATTTGGTGAAATTAATTTGATAAAGTTTTGTTGTTAAAATAAGATAGATTTGTATGAATGTTATGTAATAATAACGTCTTGTATCTTTAAAAGAAACTGAAAATATTATTTCAAAATATAACTTTAGAAAAATAGTGTTATCCACGGATATACGGATATGAAGCGGATATGGATATCATATTTATTTAACGGGGCGGACACAGATATCATACTATCCGTCCCCATGTATATTCATTTACATCTTTAATTATAAATGTATTAACCAACTTTTACACTTCATTGATCAACTTTATATTTGAGAACCCATTAACCAAGTTATGAACTATATTAGCCAATTTATTACATAATATTAACTAAAGTTGGTTTACTACGTAAGAATTAATATTTCATATCAGAACACTCGATAATCAAACTATGAATTATATTAACCAATTTATAATACTCAATTAACTAACTTTACTTTATAACTTAAAAATACTTTTTTTATGTCAGAATATATGTTAACCAAACTCTAAACTGTGTTAACCAAGTTCTAATATTTCATTAACCAAAATAATTTATAAAAAAACATTGAAAAATCTATCAATTTTTTTATAAAAAAAAAAAACTGCTCACGTATGTGGACAGTATATTGAAGGTAGGTGTAGGAATATCATTTCTCTTTGTTTTAAGGCTTTCAAGTGTTTACACTTGAATATAAATGGTTATATTAATTAATTAAAAAATTTCAGTCTGATTTACTAGGATGCATGTTCGTCATTACTTGATCAGTGTAAAATGATTTTTATAATGTAATTTTTTTGAAAATTATAAATATTTTTTTATAAAAGTTTCAAATGAAAATTTATCTTGAATAATTCTTTTAAAATATTATTTTACATATTTTATTATTTTTCTTACAATTATTTAATTTTGAAGTTATTTCAAATAGTTTTTCATAAAATTATTTTTCAGGATACAATTTTTTGAAAAAATTAGAATTTCGATTATGTTTTGATCTTATTGAATATATGTTTATGTTTTAGGATGTCAAATTTAATCTTTTAATTTAGAAAAAACAAATATAAAAAATTGTAATATTTTGAAAAACAATTCTATAAAATTCATTTTTAATAATAAAAAAAAATTACTTTAAAAGATAAAACAAATCAGTCCTTAAACTTTTTACTTTAAAAAATAGATTTTTTGGATAAATTTTTGGTACACAGTAGTTTTGATTGGGTGCTAATAATTTTAATAATGTGACTAAACACAGACATTTTCTGAGGCTTGAAAATAATAGAACCAAATAATTTGTAGAAGAAGAAATGAAAGGTAAATACAAAAGGCCAAAATATAACAATAAGTAGATTCTTTATTCCTCATTGAACCTAATAACTCCTTGGACCTTCGGATTGCAAGTTAATTCTCCATCTAATTTCCCTAATAAAACAGAAAAGAAGCTGCCTTATGATATGAGTGACAGTGGCATTCCAAAACTGATGTTGCAAACCTGGATTTGGAGCTATTGTGATTTATGCATTTGAAGCTGATGCGTATTATCACAGCAATTGCATCAGATTTTACATTAATCCATTGGAGTTTTAAGTCTTTTTTTATCCATCCAAACAATACCACTCTAACAGAGAATTCTTCCATTGTTTCACTATTGATGTGGATTGCAACCGGAGGCAACCGTCTTATAAGTGTCGGTAAAATTGTTCAAACCAAACTTAAAATTGATTTTGTCATTGAGAGCTGCGAAAATCACCAAAATACCTAAATTTTGGAGTTTTGGTCAGGCTCTATAAACAGAGCCTGTACTCTTCAAACTCACTAGTGAAAGAATAACCAGACAAACAGACAATCTATTGCAAATACCAACTATACGAGAGTCCTCATGTAGTTCAAGCACAAGATCATACTAAACTATAATCATGAATTGAACCTCCTATGACTAGGGCCACAAAAGTTATTAAATTTACGTCTTTCGTACTTCATGCATATTTCATTCATTAAAGGAATCACTCACTCGCACTTTCTAAACTTGGTTCTTGAAAAATCAATAGTAACTGTAGTACAAAAGCCTAAGTATACTAGCCACTTAAATACTCCACAAACATCTCATACTATCTAATCTCAGACTTAATAAGCAAGTTCCTACCATGTTCCCAATTGCTAATGTCCCGATGTCTCACCGACTGCGCTTTACAATGCTTTACTCAGACCCTCCGTGTAGGTAGTCCGTTTAGAGCCATCCAAAACCAGTTAGTTCTGACCAGTTATAATTATACATTCTCTCGCACGCCTACTAGTATTAAGGACTTTCTTCAAACAATAGCAGGCCTATTGCTAATCCTAACAATTTACTTGAGCCAAAGGAACACGGTGACTTTAACACTTTAGTACATAACTAATGTTACATAAGTGAATTAGGAATACACAATAATTAACATTATGCGTTTATCTCACCAAGGTTTAAACTGAAACAAATAAGTAATAAACATTGCAATGCAGTACCAAGATGAAAGAAATAAAAGAAATGTTTGGATATGCAAACAAAGATGAAATTACCTAGACAAATTTCATTCTAAAATCCTAACTAATTCAAACCATGTTCCTCTGAATTCTTCCTCATCTGACAATGCCTTGGCTTCCGTTCCGCTAAACTCTTAATTCCCATACTATATTAGCTTTTGGTGGTTATCCTAATTCTGCAATCGACACATGAAAATAACATTTTATATGTTAATAACAAATGGATGTAAAAGAATGAATACACATTGAATAACAAGTGTTAAGGAAAAGCCATTCTGTAATTATAGCATGACAAAATGAAAGATCTACCAGTTGCAATACATTCCATAAAACTATTCCTATTCAAATAATTCAATGCGGGAATCTTTATCATATCTGTTGTTACTACTGATAATACTGTTCTGTAATCATCTAGAAAATAAAATCAATCTAACCAATCATAAAAAGAGAGTATTCACACAATTGGTAATTATGAAAACAATATCTACAAATTAACATGAATTCTAACACATAAACAATGGAAGAGGAACTTACCTTCAAAAAACTGAAACTAAGCTTTCAAAATAGTTCTCAGCCGCACACAAGGCATTATCCCTAGTTCTCTCATCAGTAATTCTTTTTCTTGCAGTAATGTTTGTTCGCTCTACTCGGCTATTTCTCCAATTATAGATGATATCTTGGGATACCTCCTGACTGCAATGAAGTATCACTGTATCGCCGTTTTCAGATAGAAACAATGGAACAATATCAAAAACATACTTATATCCATTATCACTATAGTTATAGTCAATTTGGAGATTGTGATAACTAATTTTAAGAAATTGAAACCAAGAATCTTGAACCCCAAATATCTTCATCTGCCATATAATAAGATGGGTTTCGTTATAACAATAAGAAAAAGAAAGACAGTCCCCCAACACACCAACATTTGGTTCAGTAGGCGGCACTTCATCAAAGCCACTAGGCGGTAGGTATAGATGATATGTCTCCGTTCCCAAATCAAGGGAAACAATAACAAATTGCTTAACTGTAATATTCTTAATATCCGTACGATAGAACCATAGTTTATTTTTAATAGCCAGCAAGTTAATACTGTTCTTGAAATACACGCCACAATTATCATCAGAGAGTTCTGAATCAGCTCCAAAATGCAAAGGAACAACCGGGAAACTTTCAATATCTCTCCAAACATTATCACCCATACTTAGAATTCTGACATCGCTTCCCTGTTCACGTCCACTGTAACGCGAGGCCACGACCTTATAAGTGTCGGTTGAATTATCATAACCAAAGAGGAAATTGTAATTGCCGTCATAGGAGGAAGGGAAGACAGAAGTATTATGAAATAAGCATAAGGACCCAAATTTAGGAGATGTCATCCTGGTGGCTGGGTTCCATAATCGGAACGAGTACTCAAAATACTCACGGGTGATGGATCTACCAACCAAACAGATCAATCCGTTGCAGGAACCAACAATATTAGAGCATCCTTTGGATTGCACCAGGTATTTCTCATCGACAGAAAGGGTGAAAGATGGATTGTCGAGTAAAGTGCTTACGGAGTAGGGAATGACACCATAGTCACGCACATATCTATCATCACTTCCATCGGATAACTCGCCAGGGATATCAGTTACATGTTGGGTGATGAGTAAGAAGTGGGTATTTTGTTTTGCTGATTTCTTGAGATGCAAATTCACGAAGGTGGGATCGGAGGTGAGAGTGCCCCAATACTTGTTAACACATTTGAATCGAAGAATAGATTTCACATTAAGAAGGGATAACACTTGCAGAATGAGATCGTCGGGGAAATACGGCGGAGATCGAGACATGATTCTATAAGAACTCTTGAAAAATGCTGCTAGTAATTGTTAAAAAATATGAAGAAAAAATAAAAAGCAAGAATAAATTGCAACTATTTATTATCACTATCTATTCATGATTTTTATTAAAAGAGAAATTAAATTTAAATATAAATATTTTAACTATTGTTTTTTTATTAAAAGATATTATTCAATAAAAAAATTAAAATACTGTATTAGAAAGATTTTTTTTTTAAATATACAACAAAAATTACTTAAGGGATATATTTATTAACTTGTCTAAAAATATAATGAAAAAAAGGAATCATGCAGTTTTTTATTGTCAATTTTTTTAAGTTGATGATTTACTTAAGGGATATATTTATTAACATGTCTAAAAATATAATGAAAAAAAAGGAATCATGCAGTTTTTTATTGTCAATTTTTTTAAGTTGATGATATATAAGTACCGAGACCTTGAGAGAAGCACACTCTCAAGACCCAAGCGATTCACCGCTAGACCACACATACACACACATTAATAAATAGAGATTAATTACTATGCACTATCAGCGTAAAATTTTACACAATTAGTACATAACAACCATTCACAAATATTATTTTATAAATAATTAAAATAAAAGTTAAATTTCAATAAATATTTAATGGTCAACGATTCCCTAATAATGTAAAACTGCTTTACACTGTTCCAATTAAATTCTTAATAAGTATTGTTAGTAAAAAAAATTAAAATATCGTATTATTAACACAAAGTTTAAAAAGTAAAACAAGCATTACTTAGTGAAATATTTATCAACTTGTGTAAAAAGATTAAACAAATTTATTATTCTTTTTAAAAAAAATTCTAAACATTACTATTATTTTATTTATTTTTCTTTAAATCTCCATATTCTTGTAATAGTTTTTTTTTTAAATATAAGAATCTAAAAAAAATTAGATACTGTTCTTGACTGGACCGACACTCGGCTCATTACACGGTCTGAGCCTATTGGGTGAAAGACGCAAAGAACACCTACTCGACAAACAAGCCCAACGAGGCTATCCGAGCAGTAGCTATCATGCGAAGGTGATCCATCGTGTCATTCGAGCAACTACCTTCCTCGCATGTGTCGACGACAACACCTCTTCGTATGGTTTGTCACCAACACCTCTTCGAACGTTACAGAGTCATCCTACCCCGAAAGACCGCGTCTTCCACTTCCAAGTATTTCAGGATGATTAAATCAGGTTGGAGGCCACATGCTGGTCTCCACTACACACGTAGACCATGGCAGTCTCCGTTTTGGGCATGCACATCCAGTCCAATATGGGGACCTTGTGAAGGTGTGAAAAACACTAGAAATGGGGGTTTGAATAGGGTTTTAACACCAAAAACTTTACCTTTAAAAGAAGTTGATTCTTGATAATAAAAATAAAAATGCAAGAAGGAAAGAATAATGTATGTTTATACTAGTTCACTTGAAAGTTATCAAGCTAATATAATCCACCCGTGAAGGTGATTTCGCCTTATCAACAAGGTCTTAATCCAATAATCTCATATTATTACAATGCACAAGCTAACCGCGAGATAAATGATCTGCTACCACATTTTCTGAACCTTTTTTTATCCCGGATTTCTAAATCAAATTCTTGTAAAAGAAGAACCAAACGTATGAGTCTTTGCTTAGAATTCGGGTTGGTAACCAGTTATTTAATTGTCGCATGGTCCGTGTAAATCACCACCTTCGACCTAATGATATAAGACCTAAATTTCTCATGGGCATACACTATAGCTAGCAGCTCTTTTTCAGTGGTAGCATAATTGACTTGAGCGTCATTTAAAACTTTGCTTGCATAGTGTATGACATGAAAAGTTTTGTCCTTTCTTTGGCCTAGCACCGCACATAAGTTCAAAATCATTTTTCCAGTTGGGTGCAACGATCATAAGTGTGGTTACTAGCTTATCTTTCAAGTCATCAAAAGCCTTTACAGAAGATTCATAAAAAATAAAACACGTACCTTTGTTGAGTAAGTTACTCCGAGAAAATGGCTTGCATACAATGTTGAAAGCACTACACCAAAAAGGACTTTAGACAGCGCACCTTAGACAGCGCTTTTATATAAAAGCGCTGCTATAAGTAAAATAAAAAATAAAACACGGAAACTGTTCAGGAAAATGAGAAAAGGCGCTGCTAAAAGGGTGACCTTAGACAGCGTTTTTAAAAAGCGCTGCTAAAAGGGTTGCTTTTGAAAGCGCTTTACGAAAGCGCTGGTAAAATACCACATTAGCCAGCGCTTTACGAAAGCGCTGGTAAAATACCGCATTACCCAGCGTTTTAAAGCGCTGCCTAAGGCACTTCTAAAAGCGCTGCCATTAGTTTATAAAAAATAAAATAAAACTCAGAATCCCTTCAGACCCACTTCATGCTTCCAAGAAACCCTATGGCCTGGGACGCAGCAGAGCTTCCATCTTCATTAAGCCCTAGTAGCTACCGCCAAGACCTCCGCCTTCCAATCCTCTCAAACGCAGATTTAGAAGATTAGAAGAGAAGACTCAACTCTTACGCTCACAACACATTTACAACACAATCACATCGCTACCGAAGAAGAGAACAAGAACAAGAATCTACGCTGAATTCGGTAAGGTAGGTTCTCTATTTCCTTATGATTCTTTCGGAATTTGGGGGTAAACAAAAATTAGGGTTGTTAGGTTATGGTTCTGAATCTGATATTTAGGAATAGGGTTTAGAAATTCACTCTTTTCTATTTTCTGGTTCCGAATCTTTTGACGAGTTTGTACCATGTTGTGTGTTTGAAATAAATTGCTTTTTTATATCATAGGGAAATGCTTGTTGATCTATGGCTGCTGTTGGAGTAGAAGTGAAGCATGCAGATGGTGCAGCTGAGGAACATTGCTCTGCCAAGCTAACCAAGCAGGGTGAGGGGCTTCGACAGTACTATACTCATCACATCCATGAGCTACAGTTCCTTCTCCGTCAAAAGACCCGTAATCTTAATCATCTTGAGGCTCGACGTAACGAGCTCAATTCTAGGGGTTCGTTAAATCTAATTCAAACTTAGGCTGAGGCTTCCAACAGGAACTGTGAAAGGATGAAGCACCCAAATAGATTCTAGAGAATGGTAACATGTTTTACACTTCATGTATGTTTTGAAAATCGAAATTCCCAAAAGCCATAATCTAGTACTCTCACCATTTCCACTCAGCAACTTTTTAACCTCCATAACCATATGCTCAAAAGAACAGTAGTAGCTCCTTTTTTGCTCACAGTGACTTGACCAAAACTCAAACAACCATTTCAAATCACCTTCGGCATTCAAAACACTCTCTCCTACAATGACAGTGTTTCTTCTCCTCTTCACTAGCTCATTCAACACACTAGTTACATCATCATTATTAACATATTCTATAGGCTTGGAATTGGTGAATGAATTCGAACCGCCGAGGATAAGAGTTTGATGAGGCTTAATGTTAATGTTAATTTCTTTCTGTGAAGAAACTTCCATTGGAAGAGCTTGTTCCACTTCAACTCTTGCTTTCACAAGAGTACTAGAGAAACCAGCTTCTCTCATAACTCTACTAACACTTGGATCATCAAGTATAGAGATTATGAGCTGCTCAACTTCAATCTTCAAGGCCAGAATATGCTGCTGCTCTTATTCTCGAAGTGTTATTGTTTTATTCTATTTCTGTTACGCGTGCGTTTATTGTTAAATTGAATTGTGTTTTTTTTTTTTGTGAAATTTGTTAATACCGTGTGTTGATTGTTGTAGGTTTGAGGAGAAGTGTTAATGGCGTTTAAACAAGGAGTGAAATCAAAGCGATTTGGTTTGATTAGTACAAAAGCTGCGAATTCGCCTTCTTCTTCAATGACGTCGTCTTCTAAACAGTTTCGAGAAACCTCCAATGATGCTCCGAGCTTGCCGGCATCGTCGAATAAGCCGCGACAGTTTTATCCAGAGACTGTGCCTTTGGAGGCTCAGAAGACTAAAGAAAATGTTATTGTGACGGTTCGGTTTCGGCCTTTGAAGTGAGTGACTTTTTTTCTTTTACAGGAAATATTGGTTGCATGCATTTTACTTGGGTAAACTTAGCGAAAAGCTTGAATATTCACATGAACACATCAGTTGTTAAAGCCTCACAAACACATTGGAAGAAACACTGACTTCCATCACCACAACCACTCCTCAACTGTATAGAATGTTAATTAGAACACATAAACCTTTAAAACTACTTGTGTAATGTTGAATCATACTGTAAAATCAGTGATATTGGCAGCATTTCAATTAGAATAGTGTAGTGTCAATCAGAAACAGTTTTCCAATTTGTAGTTTGTGTTTATGGCTTTGTCAACCTATAGTGTTTAACATGAAAAAGACATGCTCATATAACCATTGCTGAAGGAAAGAAGAGTTCAGTGATCTTGGCATCAGAAGCATCTATAATGGATCAAGCAAATAGAGCAAGAGATTGATTACATTTTTATATATTGGTTCCAATTTCCTCTTATGCGAAAATATTATTCTCTAAGATAGCTTTGATATCTGGTGGATTTAATGTGCTAAGTGCCAACTCATATTTAA
The DNA here is from genome assembly GCF_029867415.1 of Vicia villosa. Classification (NCBI taxonomy): domain Eukaryota; kingdom Viridiplantae; phylum Streptophyta; class Magnoliopsida; order Fabales; family Fabaceae; genus Vicia; species Vicia villosa. Next base: position 113,772,073 of record NC_081185.1, read on the forward strand.
TTTGAAACTTTTATTTATATCAGTGTGCTCATTTGTAGAGTCCAAAACTCTTTTTAGATGAATGATTTTGCATGCAGAGATGATAAATTATGGATTGGACCATTCTTACTTTAATATTGAGATATGACTATAAATTTAGATGAAAGATTTTGCATGCATTGATGATAAATTTGGTGTTCAATTTAGCATGTTTTCATCGCCTGTTTTCTTTATCTATCAATTTAGCTTGATTGATGTTCCCATACTACACTGTTACTTTCATTTGATATCTTTGAAATTTATTATTAGCACCATTCATTTTCAGGTGAGGCTGAAGCCATCATTTCCAAGGCAATAGCAACAGCTGAAGGACTTTCTGTTGTGTCACAAACCTTAAAAGAAAATGGAGGATCAGAGGTGAGGTTATGCACTTCTTCCTGTTACATTTTTTTAATGTTTTTTTTAGTAATTTTGTATGTTTTCATCTAAGTATTACAATGTGTTGGCCAGAAATCATGTTTAGGTTGCAAGCTCCATATGTTTAGAGTTCCATTGTTTGTGTATCAAAGATGGTTGGAATTTTAAACTTTCAATATCCTAGCATTCCATTTAGACAAACTAAAGTGAGTGACTACATTTGTATAAAGTCCAGTTGACCGTTTCTTGTGTAATGTTTGTTTTCTTGGAGGAGCATTTAACCCACTCATACCATGTTACAAACTTAATGTTTTGCTGTATCAACCCAAAATCAAGAATGCTCATAAATGCATGTTTGATTAAATGTGAAAATGTAGCTTTTACATTGCTTTGTAGTAAAAGTTTCACACTAAGAAACATGTTTCGTTTTTTGTGAAAATGGTTTATGAGAATAATTTTTTCCGCAAAGCAATGGTAGACTCCTATTCTTTGGTAATTTGTAGAAAAAAGTGTTTAATTAACACTTAATATATTCTTGTGCATTATTTGTCAGAGCGGGGTATGTATATGCTATATTGGCAGGCGAACAAATTATTCGCACATTTCCACACCACCTTTTCCAGGAATAAAAACATGGGAAGTAGAAGTTATTTCATTCTTGTGAATATTTTATGAGAATAAATTTTGTAACTCTATCATATATTTTTTTAATATTATCATTAAAAATACTATTTAATCTATTATTTAACTTCAATAAAATTAAAAATGTGTTTTATCAAATTGAATAATACTACATAGTCATTCAAACAACTAACTTTTTATCTTACGGGTCACTATTAAATTATTACCTTTATTTGAAGATAAAATTCTTATTTTAAAATGTCAAATTTTTTTCTTTCTCCATGTCACAATTTTGTTTTTATTATTTAATAAAAATGAGTTTATATAAAAATTATTTATTTTACAATTATAACCATTGAAATATGTATCAACAATCAAAATCTTATTAGTAATTTTTTTTAATGGTTAATTTCCATTTTACCTATGCAATTTGGTCAAATTTCTTTACTTCACATTTTTCTTATTGTTCAAAAAATACTACACCACAAATAATACACCCGGGCGACAACACGGGTCTCTGACTAGTTTTCTTATACAATACTACACCTCATGCATTTGAAACTTACTAACCTTTAAATGAATTCTTTTAGGAGAAGACTTAATTTCCCCTTGCCACTGCAAAGGTACACAAAAATATGTCCATAGATCATGTTTAGATAGCTGGAGATCTACCAAGGTAACCTCCTTATCATTCAATTTGTCTTACGAATATACACGTGTTTACAATCATATCATAAATGATGCTTATTCACTCGTTTTCTGTGTATTAGGAGGGCTTTTCTTTTTCTCACTGTACAGAGCGCAGAGCTGTCTTCATATTACGAGCAAATTTCCCAAAAGATTGCTGGTGATTTTCCACTGCATTTTACTATGTTCGAATTGTGTCAGGTATGGCATATTTAGTTTGTGTTCCCTCTGTCTTGCAATTCATTTATTTACATAGTTCATCTTTGTGTTTTGTAGGCCCCAACTGTGGAGCGATATCTACATGATTTACTTCAGTATGCATTGGGGGTTTTGCAAATTGTTACATTGGTACCTAGCAGTCAAAAGATGATTGTAAATGCAACATTAAGCACCAACCAGTCTGGTATTTATGTAATTTTAGATGCTGCAAATATTAGCAATAGTCATGTGGACCCTGAGGTAAGTGTCTTGAGGTAGCAATTGGAGTGTTTGTTTCACTAACATTTGTTGTTAAATGGAGTTCCTTAAGATTTTTGACACGCTGATTTTGCTGCATTTCAGATAATTCAATCAGCCTTAAATGTTTTAATCACCCTTGTTTGCCCCCTCCTGCAATCAGCAATAAACCACCTGCATTGTCACAAGGCCAGCAGTTTGCGTCTTCCCAAACCTCTAATGGTGCTCTCTCTGAGACTAGAGATAGATATGCCGACCGATCTGCTCAAGGTGCCAGCCATATTGATCCTAGGGACGCTGTGCCGGCCTTGCCACACAGCTGAACAAGGATATCATCAGGCAAGAGAGGCTGTCTGTTCTAGTAATGGTATAAAGGTTCTTATACAAATCATCTCTTCGCGTGTATGTTCATCTCCTGGTGCTCTGGACTGTCTCCGTGCTCTAGCTTGTCGAGTTCTGCTTGGATTAGCCAGAGATGACAATATTCCACATACATTGACAAAACTTCAGGTGAACAACCTTAACTGTTTGTTGAACATTTTCATACTCAAAATGGACTCTAACCTTGCACCTTATTCCAAGGTGCATGGGTAAATTCTGTAAGTGTAGAAATGTTTAGAAATTCCAGGGTTTGCACCTCCCTTGTCAAAAGGCCTAATCTCATAAAATGACAGTATCCCTCATCCACTTTTATTGTTGAATGAATTTTGCACTGTTCTGATTTTGGTTTTATGTATGCGGGGCTGATTTATGCATTTGTTTTTTTTGTCTTGCCAGGTTTGGTTTCGTATCATGTTCCACTCAGTCTTTTGTGTTGGATGTAGGGATGGAAATGGTAGGTTTCTCAATTTCAAGGCTAACACTGAATAGGCTTAGGTGGATCAGTTCTGTCATGCTCCTACTCACAGTGTTTCTGTTGCCCTTTGACTTTATGCATATTAGTATTTTTGCATGATCACAGCTTGCCTTGGATCACTTCCGAAATGGATATAACCTTCATCAAGGATTTTGGTCTTGTCTTTGCAAAGCTTTGGAGCCATTTGAGTTAGCATAGGGGCTGGCTGAAATGAATTGGTTAGAGAAGGTAGTTTAGAACTTTTAGGAATGTTAAGCAGTAGCATGTAGATTCATCATTAGCTTTGTGTAAATTATAACCATATTGACATGCTCAAAACTATGATCTGATCCAGGATTTCCAAAAAGAGATTATTATGTGAAATTATTAGTTTGTGGTATATTGAAGGTGTTATTTTTAGTGAACTATGATTGAAGATGTTATTTTTATATATGAATAAGTTTTTTAATTTAAGATCATAAAAATATTTTTATGTAAAAATGATTATTAAGTCTAATAATAATAATTTTTTTTAATCTATTTTATCAAATCAATTAAACATATATTTTATTATTAGACAGCGCTTAAAGAGAAAAGCGTTGTCTGAAGTGGGGAAAAGTGCTGCCTAAAGAGGGGAATAGACAGCGCTTTTAAGAAAGCGCTGTCTAAAGTGATGCCTAAAAGATGATCAAAAGCACTGTCTAATGAAAAAGCGCTGCTAAAGGGGTACTGACAAAAGCGCTGTCTAATGCAAAAGCGCTGTCTAAAGTGGACATATAGCAGCGCTTTTAAAGTCAAAAGGCTGCCTAAAGGGGGTCTTTAGCAGCGCTTTCAAGGTGAAAAAAAGCGCTGCCTTTACCTACGGCAGCGGGGGAATAGACAGCGCTTTAAAGCGCTGCCTAAAGTAAAAAAAAGCGCTGTCTTTTTACTTGTTTGGCGTAGTGAAGGTGGCGGGGGCATTACATAATCCAAATGGCATTCTTTTGTATGCAAAAATGTCCGAACGGACATGTGAAAGCTGTCTTTTCATGGTCTTATGGGTTTACCACAATCTGATTATACCCTGAATACCCATCCAAGAAGCAATAATAATTCTGCCCCGATAACCTCTCAAGCATTTGATCCATGAATGGCAGAGGGAAGTGATATTTTCTCGTAGCTTTGTTGAGTGTACGATAATCGATACAAATTCTCAACCCTGTTACAGTTCTTGTAGGTATCAGTTCATTCTTCTCATTATGGATGACTGTCATTCCACCCTTCTTAGGAACAACTTGCACTGGACTCACCCAAGCACTATCAGAGATTGGATATATCATTTCTGCCTCTAATAGTTTCACAACCTCTTTTCTCACTACCTCTTTCATCGTTGGATTTAATCTTCGTTGTGGTTGCGCTACCAGCTTGAATTCCTCTTCCAACATGATCTTGTGCATGCAATAAGCGGGGCTTATACCTTTTAGATCGGCTAAGACCCACCCAATTGCCTCTTTATTTTTCTTGAGAACTTGGAGAAGTCTTGACTCTTCGTGTGTTGTTAATTGTGCACTAATGATGATTGGCTTCTGACCTTCCTCGTCTAAAAAAACATATTTCAGATAAGATGGGAGCATCTTTAACTCAATCTTTGACTCTTTTACTTCTTTTTGCACTTCCAATTCTTCAATCTTGTCATTTTTTATATTCGTGCCTCCACCTTTTTCAAGCTCTTTTAAAAATACTTCGATTTCTTTTTCTTCTTCTTGAGTGAGCATGTTAAAAGAATAAATAAGAGATCTCTCTAATGGGCTAGAGATATGGATTTGATTTGCAACTTCTCTGACAACCTCTTCGGTAACATCTATTCGGAAACAATCATGTTTGTCTTTGGGTTGTTTCATTGCCTCGAAAAGATTAAAGCACACCTCTTCATATTTCACTCTTGTAGCTGTAAAAAAATACCCGACGTGTTCAAACACATCGAAATACAACAGAGTCGCCACCAAACTTTATTTATTCCAAAAAAGGAAAGGAAAAATATCGATAAAACCCACAAATTAAAAATAAATGGATAAGATGGTCATCGCAACCAAATTTAGGTTCGAGAGTCGGTTAAGCAAGGGGAAGGTATTAGCACCCCTCACCTCCATTGTACTCGATGGAACCCATTTAGTTAGTTTTGTGTTTGAGTGTTAGTGTGATGTTTGCGTTCTTTTGTTTATTAATCGAGAAACTAGAGAAGAAAGGGTTTTAGTGTTTTTTATTATTGTGAGGAAAAAGAAATGATTTTTTATTATTATGCTCGCCAAGACGTTTGTATCTTGTGCCTATGTATTCCCTAATGCAATGGGAAAGTCAGAGCAATCGTAGTTCGGGCGAAGAACCACGAAAAGTTTGTTGGTTGATTTTAGCGAGAGGTACTCGATCGCTTTCAAATGGAGACAATACTACGCTCACATGGATAAGAGATCACTACAAGAATGGATGACTAAATTAAGAGTAAGACGAGATTTTGATCATCATCGCATTCGAGTGGAAGATATTCGATCTTCACATGTGGAAGTATGTTCGCATAAGAAATGAATAAGTGTCACGTTTATAAAAAGAGATTATTTTAAGATGAAAGAGCCATAAGGCAAATAGATTTGAATGAAATCGAGACTGTATTTCTTGAAAGGATGTTTAGTGAACACTTTGAGCATAGGTGTGCACCTAGCGCGTTGTTAACCCAAGATATTCAAAAGGTGTTCACCAATTGTCACTTGTTATCCACATTGGTAAAAGAGGATATTTGCGTACTTTTAGTAAAGGATTGAGCATAGGTGTTCACCTAGCGCGTCTTTACCCAAGGTATTCAACAGGAGCGAGTCTCATTGTCACTTGTTGTCCTTGTTAATTAATGTATTTTAATTCAAAAGATCATGGTATTCAAGAGGTGTTCACCCCTTGTCACTTAACCTCTCGGTTTGATTAATGTGTTTTAATTCAAAAGATCAAGGTATTCAAGAAGTGTTCACCTCTTGTCATTTGATCTCTTGGGTTAATTAATGTATTTTAATTCAAAAGATCAAGGTATTCAAGAGGTGTTCACCCCTTGTCACTTAACCTCTCGGTTTGATTAATGTTTTTTATTTCAAAAGATCAAGGTATTCAAGAAGTGTTCACCTCTTGTCATTTGATTTCTTGGGTTAATTAATGTATTTTAATTCAAAAGATCAAGGTATTCAAGAGGTGTTCACCCCTTGTCACTTAACCTCTCGGTTTGATTAATGTGTTTTAATTCGAAAGATCAATGTATTCAAGAAGTGTTCACCTCTTGTCACTTGATCTCTTGGTTTGATTAATGTGTTTTAATTCAAAAGATCAAAGGTATTCAAGAGGTGTTCACCCCTTGTCACTCGATCTTTCGGTATGGTTAAAAAGATTTTTGTGAAGAAGAAACTCGACGTTGGATCGAGAAATTTATTGTAACGACTTGGCGTTGGACGAGGGTTTATTATTCTTTTTTCGATTGGGATTAATCTAATTTTATTTTTATTTTTAATAAAATAAGATAAAATAAAAGTCTAATTCAAATATAATATAAAAAAAAAAAAGAAACTATGATTAAATATTTTTGTATTTTTTCAATCAACATAAAAAACAATAACATGAATATTAAACAAAAGTAATAGAAACAAAACAAAATTACTAATGGGCTAAAAGAGAAAAATAAAAGGGGGGTGATATAAAAGAAAATCGGTGGTGTAAGGGAGTTCAGGGTGGAATTTCGGTTGGGCTTCAGAATGTAACACCCAGGTCCAAATCAATACAAAAACTATCAACACAAAAGGAGTGTTTACGCAATCATGGGGTGTATGGGTTGGAAATTCGATGGGCCGAAGAAGCATGAGGCCCACAACAAAAAATTGAAAAAACAAGTAAACCCTAAAAAAAGACTAAGGGAGTCCGTCTCTTTCGTTTCTCTTTCTCTATTCAGTTCTCTCTCTGCTTATTTCGCTTATTTCACGTTCCAGATCAAATCCCTATGTTCGTACAATCTTCAACCTCACAATAACAACAACAAACTAGTTCCTCTTCCTGACTCGGTTTTCGGAAACAAAAACAAATTATATCTCCTTCCCTCGTATCACTCTCTCATGGATGCAGAGCTTTGAACTCTGTTCTCTCTCAATCTCTCGGTTGTTCATCATCTTTCACCGAAATAACATCAACAACAAAATCATCGGCCTCTCGTCTCTCTAGATCTCTCAAACTCGTCCCTCGTGTTTCTCACGGACTCTCATAAACCCAATCAGCAAACAAGAAAAACTTGCAATTTAGACAATCAAACACAATAAACCCTAATCCCCAGCAAGAAACCTAATCCCCGAATTCAATTGGTGTGATTCGGTCGCAAGGTTATGTGATTTTGACCATTTACAGAAGCTATTCATTGACCTTTTTTGGATGCAGGTCATGTTTAGCCAATTTGATGAACATTTTGGCATTTTTTGGACAGATGGTTGTTGTTTTGGGTTGGTTGGAGCAGTTTCTTGGACCATTTATTTGCTTGGAGGTGAAAAACGAGAACGTGATCCACAATGCTGGGACCACAACAAAAGACAAAACCAACTTGGGCCTTTTTTTAAAAAAATAAATAAATGGGCCTAAACTATAAATAAATAAACTTTAAACTTCTATTACTTTTTATTTGATTAATAAAAAAGAAACTAAAATAAACTTTAAACTAAAAATAAAAATAAAAAGATAAATAAACTTAATGATCTAAAACTAATTTTTTTATATTTTTTATAAATGAAATTAAACTAAAAATTAAAACATGCAAAAATGCAAATGAAAGCTATTTTTGTTGACTTTAATAAAAAGTCAATCTTTTTTCAAGATATGCAAAAATGCGACGATTGAACTATGAATGCACATGAAATACGAGCGCGACATGCCTAAATGAATAAAATCGGTAGGACAAAAATTGGGGTGCAACAACTCTCAACTTCATTATGCCATCATCAATATCTATCATCATTCTCGCTGTTTTCATGAATGGTCGTCCAAGAATGATAGGTGACTTCTTGTCTTCTTCCATGTCGATCACAACAAAATTTACCGAAAACAAAAATTTGTCCACTTTCACTAACATGTCTTGCGCAACTCCATGAGGGAGAGTGTAACATAAAATGTAAAAAACCAAATCAAACTAAGATGTCAGTAGACTTGTTCTAATTATACTCATTTTGATTTGTTCTAATTATACTCCTTTTGATTTATTTTGATTATTTTGCTTCGCCTCCAATACTTTCTGCATCCCATTTCTCCATTGTATCTAAATAACATAAGACCAAAACAACATAAGGAAAAAATATGAAAAATAAAACTCATCAAAACCAAAACAATAACAAATAAACAACATCAATGAACAACATACGATCATCACCGTCGCGCTTATCACTATGTCAATTCATTCTCCTTCATTTGAACATTCAAAAATCATTCAAAAATTTGCATTTGAAGTCCTTAGCACACTGACCTAATTTAAAAAACTCACACAATATTGACTTGGGAAACACCTAACAAAATCGAGATACATTAGTTCCTAGCAACACTGAATAACAAAAACCCATTAGCTATAATCCCAAAAAATATTACACAGTGAAATGATTACCAGTTGAAACTTTAGTCTGACTGGCAACAATTTTGAATAAATTATTCTGCTCCTTCTCTTTAGCCATCTTTTCCTCCCTATTTTTTCGGTTACAATCAATACATATCAGAAAACTCATTGGAAAACATTACTAAAAACACTAAAATTAAACAAAATTGATTAACAATAATTAAAAATACTACTTTTGCATCGACTTTGGGGCTGATTTTTGGCTACACGAAAGACTTAAGATTCTGAACATATTTCTGAACTGCTTTGCTTTTGTTTTTGTTTTGGAGATTAAAAATAGAATCCATAATCAAGTAAGGAGAAGAATTGGCAGATATGATGTAGAGAGAGAAAGAGATTTATAACAGAAATAGAAACTGAAGATTGAAAGGAGGACTGAATGAGATTCATATATAACTTACCTTACCGAAGTGAATCTAATTTGTCCAACCCTCCCTTCCCTTTCAGATCCCTGGACTGAATGTGGATTGTAACTGGAGGCCACCTCCTTAAAAGTGTGTGTTGAATTGTTCAAACCAAACTTTAAATTGATAATCCCATTGAGAGCTACGAAAATACTTGAATTTTTTAGTTGTACTTGTGGTCGGGTTTTATAAACTGAGGCAGTACTCTTCAAACTCACAAGTAAAAGAAGAACTAGACAAATAAATCAATCTATTGCAAATATCAACTATACGAGAGCCTTCTTTTTCGTTCAAAAAATAGTAAGGATCGATGGAAATGGTGAACATGGGTTCCTCATGCATGTAGTTCAAGCACAAAATCATACTAAACTATAATCATGAATTGAACCTCCTATGACTATAGCGCCACCAAAGTTATTCAATTTAAATCTTTCTCAAGATAGGTGGCCTATTACCCATAGATTTACTTTAACACTTGTTATTACACTACAGATGTAGAATTCCTACTACAACATATACAAGTTAATAAACATTGGAATGCAATAATTATCATATGCCTCGGCCTTTAAAAGAGGTTTTTGAATATGCAAACCAAGATGAAAAGCCAACATATAAGTGATAAACATAGATTTATTAAAAGAAAAAAAGTACTTATAATTTAATGGAAAAAGAAGAAATTTACGGTCAAGAATTAGAGAATGAGGAGAGTTATTCATGTAGGTTATTCTTATAACAAGTGTTCCAATTGATGTGCATTGGAAAATATGAGGGACTTTAATAATGAGAATGAAGCGCTGGAAGTGATGAGATGTCAAAATACTTTATTTCACGCGTGAAATAATATCCGGGGAAAACCAATGGTCCAGTTATTATTAAACAATCTACAAATTAATTAGTTAGAAGTAATAATAATTTAAAATTGGAAATTACTAAGCTGCCCATGAAAACACTTTTAAAATTGATCTGGTTAGGATAATAAAGTACTTTTAATAGTAATTAGTTTTTATATATTAAAATAGATGTCATAATCATTTTTAAAAAATTACTTTTATAATTTGTGACAAATAAATTATTATAAAATTAAATTTTTATTTAATCTCTTTATTCATTATTTATAACAAATTACATTTAAGTTATTCTTTATTAATAATAATTTACTTTAATTACATTATAACTATATTATGAATAAACATCCTTTTAAAATAAAATCAAAAGAACTCTTGGGATTTTAATTAATTCGAATATACATATCTGAATTAACCAATATTCAAAATTTTTTTTGGAGGAATTCGGATATGTATATTCAAATTAATTAATATTTCAAATTTTTTTTAGATACTTTCAAATATATAGTTGAAGGGTATTTTAGAATTTTTATGAGTAATTTTCACCGTATGCAATGAGAAAATTAGTAGGGATTAGTTTCATTTGAAAATTTGGGTTAAGCCCATTTTGTATTTGGTTGAGGCCCAATAAAACCCTACTTGCCAATTTAAAAAGATGTTTGCATTCATCGATGAGGGGGAGACGGCATTGACTATTAGCGACTGTTCATTTCATGAACAGAAACCTTCACTCACCTCACCATAAACTTTCCACAACAATATCCATTCAATACACTATCATCTTTTCTTCCTCTTCACTGAAACAACCACCAACACAAACACATTCACACTTCAGTCCCGGATTCGTACACGGAAACGACAACCTCTTGCTCACTCTCCACCCTCCAACTGAAGCAACACACACCTCCTGCAACTCACCCTCCATTACTTCAACAACAACTTAAGATGAGAGGAGAAGTGGAACAAGACCGCACATCCTCCACGAACGGGTTCTCAGCGACGTAAAGCCAAACGCATTGCCACCGGTTTGAACATCATCCTTTTTTACTCTGTTTGCATTTTACATTCTTCTTCTTCTTCTTCTTCTTCTTCTTCTGCTTTTTGTTTGAAATATTGAACTTGTTTTGTTTTGTTTGAAATTTGAAGAAGTGTTGTTAGTTAAGATTTGGTCTTATACTTGCTTTGTTGAAAATCTAAAGAGTTAAAGAAAGTTGGATCTAGTTTGGTTGAAATATTGAAAAGTGGAAAAAGAAATTGAGGAAGAAGGTTTGGAATGTGAAGAGATGGTAGTACTGGTTTTCATTATTTGCTAGTTTATTTCTTTTATTTATTTATTTCTTAATAATAATAATAATGCATGCCACATGTTTATATTTGATTGGTTGGGAAATAATGTTTTATTTTATTTTTTTTTGTAAAATCTTGGTATCCGACCTCACGTGAGAATGAATAGTATTAAAACCGGATACTTGAAATTTTCTCATTTTAGTTATTTGGTTTCTTTTGTTTTATTTTTATTTTTTAATCAACTAATTAAATCACATGTATCTAGATTATCATTCAATGTTATTTGTTTTACTTATTTTTAATCAACTAATTAAATCATATGTCACTGCATTATCATTCAATGTTATGGTCTTTAGGGACTTTGGAGTTAAAGGTTTTTTCTATTTTTCTTTTATTATTTATTTATTTTGAGTAAACAAAATATAATAACAAAAAATTTGATATGTTTTTCTTATTTTTAAAGATTGGAAGAGTGGATGAGATTTTGTTTTTGCCTATTTTTTTAGCCTATTTTATATTTTTATTTTATTTTATTTCTTATTTAAATTATTATTTGTTTGATTTATCTATTTTATATTATTTCTCTTTTTTTCCTTCATAAAAATCAATAAAAAATCAAAAAAATATTTTCTTTAATTTTCAAGATTTTTATTTAACTAAACTAATTAAATTATTAATTAATCCCTCCGTTCTAAAATAAGTGTCATAGTTGACAATTCACACAAATTAAGAAAATATAATAGATGAAAGATAGAGAATGACAATTTTATCAAATTATTTTTATTTGTTATTGGTGTAATCTTATCATCATTAATGTAGTGTGAGAGAAAGAGTAAATGAAGAGTATTAATTAGAGGGTTTAATTGGATTTTAAAAATTTAAAATTGTATTGGAAATTAAAAGTGACAATTAGTTTGGGACAAATAATTTTTACAATTGTGACATTTATTTTAGGATAGAGAGAATAGTTTTTTTAAATAACCATATTGAACTTAATTAATCCTCTTATTTGCTATGTTTGTTTAAATTTATCTTATGGATTTTCAAGTGCTTATACTTTCATATTCATCTTATTTGCTTGCTTGTTTAAATCGAAGGAAAGTGATTGATTTTTTTTTTTTTTTTGTGACTATTTTGTCATGTTTTAGTCTTGACTTGTATGTCTATTGTTTTCTTTGCTCATCTTTATTGTATACTTAATTCTTATCTCCCCAACCATTTTGCAAATAAACCTTTTAAACAAAAATACAAGGATATTAAAAGAGATATCTGTAGAGTATTATAGATACATAGAGTGTTAATATTTTTTTTTTGTATAATCAACCTTCATACTTTAGATATCTTTATTGCATTATTGTTGCTTTACTTTTAGTTTTTGCTTCATACTTTGCATGTTTATTTTGGGTTTTTATTCGCTCTTTTCTCATTCCCTTGAAAACAACAAAGCGTAGTGGCGATTTTCACTATATGAGTCACGTCAATCAATGACTTGATCTCAATTTTTTCCCGCTATAGTCAAAGCAAAAACATATTTTTAGGTAATAATTGGAGGTTATGGAGAACTTGAGGGTTGATATTTCTCTAATCGACCCTTAAACTCGTGATCCTTCCGTCTTTTCTCCACTAGAACTTGGGGGTTGATCATCCCTCCTTAAGGTGATATATTTGTGGAAAACAAGTGACCATAATCATCGAGATCCTATTCCATGGACGCAACCCGAAATGCCTTGCCACCCCTACCACTAACAATTGAAGAAACTCCAATAGGAACTCTTCGACATATGATTTGAGGAATTCATTCAATATTCCTCTTCTTATTCTTGCTTCTATTGCGTCAATTCTTTCATTAATATTGAACCTCATTATAGTTGATACTTCATTGACAATTCTATAGGTTGGAGTGGTTTTAGATTACAATTTTAGTCGTTACGATTCTCGCCTAGTGTTGCGATTTTGGGTATTGCAATTGCTACAATGCTCCGACCGTTCTAGGGGTAAATTTTTTTTAGAGGGGTTTTAAATACAATGTTGAAAAACAACTTACTAGTAAGTTGTTGATTCATTGTGGTTGCGGAAAAAATTCATGGATCGAATAATGATAAAATTTGTAAATCCAAGATAACCAAATAGTATGTTATTTAATATAAAAAATGAGCTCAAAAGTTCTAAAATGCTAAAAATGCATTCATAACCTAACAAAGTTTATATAATTTGTCTGCAATTATAATATTCTAATTCCTTATTAGGATCAACCTTACACATTCATTGTCATCGGCATCAACCATGTCATCATCATCAATATCAACCAAGTCATCACCCTCCTCAATCTTTGCTCTGAAACCGACCTCCACATAATAATCCTCATCAAGTGAGTCATCATCCTTATGAACTTCAAGGATAACCCATTACCGTTTACATTTGAAAATATTTTTTGAAAAATTGGGCTTAAAGTGAAATTGAAAAGTTAAATAATATGATAATTTTAAGTAAAGTAAACCACGTGAGTTGGAAATATAATAATTTTAAGTAAAGTGAATCACATGAGTTGGAAATAAAATAACCGTAGATGTTTATCTATAAGTTCTGAATAGTTTATTATTGGGTTAAATCGTATAGCGGTTTTCAACTTTAGTCCCTCCAAATATTTTTTTCAAAGAATGGCCCTCTAAATATTTTTTCTAAAGAATGCCTCTCATGGCAAAATCGTAGCTAAAAAGGTATCTAATTTCGTCGCTAAATAAAAAATCGCCGTTAAAATCGTCACTAATCTGTAACTGCTATATTTAGAGGGATGAAAAACTTATTTAACCCTTTATTATTCAATCATAAAATTGATACAATAAGTACAAATATATTATATTAGAGATACTTCTAAAAAATTACAATAAAATAAATTATGATAAACTCTTAGACATGTTTGTACCATAACACTATTATAAAATAATTATAAAATAATTAAAAACTTTAGGTTAAGATATACTTACAAAGAAATCTTCCAAGATATATTTACAAAGAAATCTTCCAAGTATATCTAGTAATTGCCTTGCCTTGGCTAGAATTGAGATCTCATACATCATGTTTTAGGTTTATAGAACATCCGACACTATAACCAATACTACTCTTTTTGTTCTTAATTTTACTAATACATATAATAATAATTAGTCTATCATTTTCATTAACAAATATATATTAAAAATAAAAACACTTTGAAATGAATGATCACTTTAACTCGTCTTAAAAGTGATTGTTCAGTATAATGACAAAGAACGTATAATTAACAACATAATTTTTATTGGGAGGAAGACATATAAATTGCTCACAATGACTTAAAAGATTAGGTGATTAATCTTGATATAAAGTATTTCTAATCAAATTGTAAATGTTAATTGTGTTTTCTTTTGTCATTTTTCTGCAGCAAAGTCTATTAATAAATGACTAAATAAAATTAAACATGATATGATCTAAAATATCTTGGAGATAAGATCTAAAATTAAAAGTCAATTATACATAGCTTGGATAAGTATTTAATTAGATTTAAATTCAAACTTTATTTATTAAAAATATCTTTTTATAATTACAAAACTCATATCATGTTTAATTTTGTTTAGACATTTATTATGGGACTCTGCTATGGAAACATACCGGAAAAAATACAATTAATATTTGAAATTTGATAACAGATACTTTCTATCAAAATCAATTTCATAATTCTTTAAGGTATTGTGTGCAAGTTATATGTGTTCCTCCCAATAAAAATTATGTTTTGAATCATGTTAAAGGAGTATCCACCAAAGTTCTACAGTTGTATTTTTAAATCACCCAAATTGATAGCTCTGCTAGAGCTCTTTGCAATTATAGTGAACAATCACTTTATGATAAGTTGAGGTGATAATCTATTTCTAAGTGTTTTTATTTTTAATATATAATTGTTAACGAACATGATAGACTATAATTATTAGTTATATGTATTCGTAAAAATAGGAAAAAAAGAGTATTATAGTAGGATTTTTTATAAGCCTAAAATGGGGATTTCAATTCTACTGGTAGCACCTTTTCACAAGTCAAGGCAGTTACAACATATCATCCATAGATAACTTAGGATGATTTATTTGTAAGTGTCTCTCAATGTTTATAATTACTTTATAATAGTCTAAGAGTTTATCATAGTTTATTTTATTATAATTTTTTTGAAAGTGCCTCTGATATAATATATTTGTATTTATTTTATCAAGTTATGATCGAATAATAAACTATTTGGAACTTATAGGAAAAGTTAGATGAAAAAGTCGTCAAAAACTATGTAACTAGTTTAGCATACATTTTCTCAATGAAAGGTTTTCTCAAAGAAAAAAAAGTAAACAATTTTGGAAAAAAAGTAAACATCTACAAGTATTTTATTTCTAACTCTTGTGGTTCACTTTACTTAAAATTATTATATTATTTAACTCTTCAATTTCACTTTCACTTTCAGCTGTGAGTTCAATTTCTCACCGTAGGTAATTGGAGAATTGGGACATATTAAAAAGAGTTTACCTTGAAGCTAATGAAAATGATGATGACTCAGTTGATGAGTATGATTATGTGGAGATCGATTTTAGACCATAGATTGAGGAGGGTGATGACTTGGTTGATGACGATAATGATAATTAACATTGATACTAAGAAGGAATTTGAATATTATAATTGAGGACAAATTATATAGACTTTGTTAGATTATGAATACATTTTAAAATTTTTAATCTCATTTTTTACATTCAACAACTGTTTGGTTATATTGGAACACAAACAGCGCGCCAAGACTCCTCCTCGCAGACAGTCACGCTCCGAGTAGGACACTTTGGCATCCAAGAAACGTCATCATTCTCCTCCTCGGAGAGATCATCCATCTTTTATTACCAAGAACAGCAAAGAAGATCATCGCTCTCGTCAATGCACACCGTCGCCTCGGTCGAAGGGATGTTCACAATCACCTTCACCTAAGCCTGCAAATCACCGTTGACACAATAGGCAGAGTTACAACATTTCACCATCTGGAGCGACGAAGAGGAGAAACGCTGGGGGCCCCTGTCTTGGGTGATTTTTGTGGAGGTGATTCACAAAATTTGAAGGTTTCAACGGGGCAAAAGGGTGAGAGCAACAACTCCAATGGGTATGGTGATTGTAGCAACGCGAGAGGCTGAAAATCGAGGGATATGAGTAAAGTGCAGTGCTGGAAATGTAAGAAACTTTGATATTTTGCTGTTAACTGTAGTGTAAAATAGTGGGAATCTCAAGGGGATGAAGCTAAGGTTGCTATGCAAGAGGTAATGTTGAAGATACACTTTTAATAATGATTACCGAGGAGTTTGATGGTAGTTCTGAGGTACTGGACAACAATTGCAAGTCGCGAGACAGCAACTGCAATAGTGTAGAAAATAGGGCAGATTTGCGCTTGGAACAAAATGTGATAATCTTGGTCCGAAATGGGTTCAAGGCAGCGATGAGTGGTACTTCGACTCTGGTTGTTCAATGCATATAATGAGGAGAAAATATTGGTATGTGCAAATCAATCAAGTTATGAAAAGTAGAGTAAAGTTCGCGAACGATTCCATCCTTATGGACGAAGAAGTCAGTGATGTTTTGATTGAGAAGAAGAATAATGGGCATTCTATGATCAAAGATGTGTTATATATTTCGGGTATTAGGTGTAACCTTTTAAGTATTGGCCAATTGCTTGAGAAAGGTTACAAGATATGCTTGGAAGACAAGATTTTGTGTGTTGTTGATGCTAATGGAGTGTTGATCCTTAAGGCTCCTTTGGCTTCCAATAGGACTTTCAAAGTTGAGTGGAAATTATTAGAGCATAAGTGCTTAGCCACAACTACAAGTCAAGAGGAGTGGTTATGGCATTACCGTCTTGGACATTTGATTTTTCGTGATCTCAAAGCATTGCAACAAAATGGTATGGTTACCAGACTGTCACATATTAACATTCGAGCTGAGTTGTGTGAGGAATGTGTAAGAGGAAAGCAACACAAGGGGAGTTTTAGCAAGGATGTGGGTCATAAGGATTAAAGCGCACCTTGAGATGGTGTACTTCGACGTTTATGGGCGATGCAAGTCGACACATTTGGTGGCAATAAGTATTTTGTCACGTTTATTGATGATTTTAGTAGGAAGTTGTGGAATTATCTTATCAAAAGGAAAGATGAAGTGTTTGATGTATTCAAAAGGTTTAAGTCCATGGTGGAGAGGCAATGTGGTCACAAGTTGAAGATTATCAAAACGGATGGTGGAGGTGAGTATGCCTTGATTGCATTCGGGAAGTATTGTGATGGTGAAGGTATAATGTGTGAGATTGTGCCACCTTATATGCCACAGCATAATGGTATTGCCGAGAGGAAAAATCGTTCGATTATGAATATGGTTCGAAGCATGTTAAGCGCTAATAGCCTACCAAAGGAATTATGGAGAGAAACGGTTTCTACAGCCACCTATTTGTTAAATATATGCCCTACCAAGAAGCTTGAGAAGCTTACACCAGGAGAGGTATGGTCCGGATTCAAACAGAATCTAACCCATTTGAGAGTTTTCGATTTGGTAGCGCATCGACTTATGTCGGGTCAACTTAGAAAGAAGTTGGACCACAAGGGAGAGAAAATGATTTTTATTGGATATCAAAAACTCGTTAACTTACAAAGATTAAAAGTGCATTTAAACTTGCCTTTAAGATTTAAAGGTAATCAAATGAACTAGTATCTGACTTAGATTTACATTGAAAGGTCAAATAATAATTATTATTTAGTAAAGGGTCAATTAAAACAAAAATCTTAATATATATAAATCCAAGGTTGTCATGATGGCAACTCTAGCCACATGTCAACCTCATAGCAACTCTAAACAAAAATTCTAATTGAAATTCTGGTATGACAGAACCTAGATGTCATATACGATGCCGTGACATCTGGTCTGTTATAAACGCAGCAATGGTAGGATAGGATGATCTTTAATTTTGGTTCAACACCTGTATGCTAAACTATCATAATAATACTGGAACCATTTATGCATAATGATAACTCAGTTATCACAACCAGATTTTGATCTGAGGTGGTTCTGTAAAAGAACAAGCTTTGGAAGTATTCCCTGATGTCATATTGGATGTTACGACATCTTATATCAGATTAATAAACCAGTGCAGAAAATAAAGAACAGCATACAAACAGTAACGAACACACAGAATTGTTCACCTAGTTCGGTCTAACCAACCTACTCTGGGGGCATACCAAGCCAGGGATGAAGTCCACTATTAGCAGTATTAATTCAGAGCTAAACTCCCAGTTTACAACTCCTCATTTAATCACTACCCAATGACCCCTCTACCTAGGTTCTCCCTAGATATGGAATATCTCCATTCCACTCCCAATCATAGCAATGATGTCTAGCAGTCAACACCTCAGCCACTGCATCGACGGCTTAATTACCAACATTCAAAGCATACAAATAAACATATCTTAGAGTTGCTTCAAAGCTTCCTCCAAGCACACAACTCCACTCATTGCTTTACAACTTCTGAGTGAATAAAACAAACCTCTTACCTACAGGCTTCGAGGCACAAATCAGTGACCTTCCCACAAACCGGGAGGTTCACCTACACGGCTAACCCTAATGGTTACATCTTTCTAAACGCCGGCTAGCTTAATAAACTAGGTTACAAAGTTTCCTATTTATAACCTATTCCCAACTGGACTTGGGCTTACAATCACAGCATTAATTGCTGTTACAAATCACAGAAAACTTTCTGCTAAAAACAAGGTCTTCAATCATAAGTTTCCTAATTTATCTTCATAATTAGAAACTGCATAATTCTCCAATATTCTAATCTTGATTCTCTTGATCTCTAAACCTATGCCACATAGGATTGCATAATATTCCAAAGAATATTCTGCATCTTTTGAGTACTTACTGAATCTTTATATTCTAGCTCAGCAGGCGCGTGACAGCTAAATATAACAGTAACTGCTGTCAAATACTGATGTCACAGAGCATGTCGTGACATTCCATAGAACATCTTGATGTTGTACCTGTTCTGCATAAATCACAGCAAACAGTATTCTTCACTTCAATTCTCTGCTTCTCACATATCAGGGTGCCAAAAAGACAGCCCATGATTTGTTCTATTACTGATGTACAATCAGCACAATCTTTAGTTTCCCAAAATAAAGACTGAGATAAATAAGGAAACATAATAGAAATAGAATAGAAAATGTAGCAGCTACTGCTGTCAAACACTGATGTCATGACGTCGAGCATGACATCCAACTCACAGCATGTATTAGCTTACACAACCAGAACCTGTATAACCTTTAACACTACAAACCACATGTCATGACCTTAGTCAAGACAACAGAATACACATGAATGTTTTACCACAAAATGCAGCCAATTAAAACATCTACAATCTCCCCCTTTGGCAAATTTTTGGCTAAAACATTCTGTCACCACATTAGAGAAACATAGTAGAAAAACAACTAGCAAACTACCAGTTATGCAAAGCACATCAAAACATCAGTCGTGCTGAACAAGTTCCACAAGCTACACTATCGCATAACATGAACAGAACCAACTTGTTCAATATGATCTGGGGTGACACTCTCTTCTCCCTTTGTTTGGCCATAAATGTTGCGAAAGCAACGGACATCTCCCCCTTAAAAGTTACTCTCCATGACATGACCACCTTGAGACTGTATATTGCAACTGTGAAGAGCCTTCCAACACTTGTTGACATGCAGCCACTAGACGAGTTCAAGATTTGTGGATACCAGACGCACATGATTAGATTCAACCATTCCCAGAAAAGCTGACTGTAATGATACATCTTGTTAAATAAACCTTTTCATAAGAAACTTCCTCTAACTAAGTTGAAAAAGCTCCTGCTGACTTGGACCACCTTCATTATGATGATAGAGTATAACAGACCAAGATAGTTTTCTAGAATTATATCTTGAACTAAGAAGACACTCCCCCTATCTGAGATAATTTGTGCTTCATACAGGAAAACTTGTAATGATGAATGGAAAATATAAGACGCATCTTCATATCTTCAAGAGCGCACCCTCTGCCCAACTAACTAGCTGACACACTTCACTATTACAAAGTAACTCCTTTACAAAATATACTCACATCAGAATTTAGATGTTATAACATCTTGTATAACATTAAGATACAGTTGAACAGCTCAGTACATTCAACTAACTCCACTTCTCTTTCTTCAACAGATTCAAGTCTACCACCTTATCTCCACCTGAAATAATTAACAAATAACCTTTTGACACTTGATGCTTCCATAGAAAGGTTGCCACAGACTCAACATAAAGAACTGCCACTTCTTCCACTTGTTGATCATAACCCTACCGAGTTGCACTCTGATCATGGTCTGCCAAGATAATTTGAAATCCTCCTTGATATGATGTTTCTCATAATGATTAACATACTCTCGAATTAGAATTAGAAGAATCCTTTTTATCTACAGCTATGTTGATCATCTCACCAAACTTCTGTCTTCATAGTCATACTCACTACTGAAGTCTTCATCATGAAAGTAAACACGAATTGCCAGAACATGTTACCATCACCTACACTGATTGATGTCTTGTCATACTTCATACTCCCCCTGAGAATTACAACATAAGGATGTTTTGAATAATTGTCCTTAACCTGAAGCATTCTTCATTTGGAACTGCCACACTTTCCAAATTTGGAATCCTTAGTTTGCTTGCTACACAAGATCCAGACTGCCACTTCATGTACCTTGAAGTAGAAGAAACTTCTAAATAGCTCTTGAACATGTCTTCAACAGATAGGTCTGAACCTAATCTTTACTGGTGTCTTCAAGTGTTGTGATGTAACATACAAAACAAAGCATCACATACATCTTCTTCTTCTTCCACATAGTTGATGTAAATATCCAGCTCCCATCAAGACACTCACCATCTCCTATATGTTTCTTCTTCTTGAATCAACTCACCAGCCAACCATTGCCTTTCTTAATGCTTAATTGAAGATAACACAGAACTATAACTGATGCATAGTTCAAATCGGACCATGGACACTTCATACACATACTTAGCTCCCGACAGAGTATATGAATCTGTATTCAGGCTGTACATCCAATAAGTACTAAGTCTCCCGTCAAAGCACCTATTAGTCACTCAGATAGAATTTGCTGTTCACACCAGGTCCTTCTAAATGATCTCTTCTTCATACATGAAAGCATTGACAATGATGCTACAACATCTGTTATCACATCATTCATTTAGACTCTTTGGATTTCTCATTCAACATCTCCTGTATGACACATGGGGAAAGACAAATAAAGCACGACCAACACCATCAACTCAGTTACACATCAGTCATGATTAAGGGATAATATATGCCATATCTCAATAAGCTTTTCTTCAGACTTCTCTTCTGACTTTGAGATAATGGATGCCACAATCTGTACCCCATGAGGAGATTCCCTCAACAAGGTTTCTGGAACAGATTCACTTATGACATAACTCCTGAAAATACCTCAGATTCCACACAGTAATCTGACTCCCTTGAATCATCACACAATATTCAAAACCATATTTCACTATGCACGATACACAGTATTCAGTTTTCACCACTAACTGTTCTATGGTTAAGAAAACAATTCACACATCTGGTTCCTTTGATCAAAAGAACATACCAGATATAAGCTCATCTTTGGATTTTCATAGAGGTCTTGAAAAGAAAACCTGAATGAATCCTTTCACTTACACTGAGCTCTTCTTCCAACTCCCATAAGCTTATGCCTAAAATAAACTAACATTTGGGATGGAAGGTTCAGTTGATTGTATTCTGACCAATCAACACAAAAAGCATATGTCTCCTCTTCCAGATCAGGAGTAGGTTCCAAACAAATGTACTCACACTACATAAGTTTAGCACCAGAACATCTGTTCTTCAACTGGTAGCTGCATACCAGTATGCCATCAGTTCCTTCTTCTGCCACTTGAAAGGACTTCCTCCCTTTACAGAACCAGAGTTCAATGCTCTTACAGACCTGGTTGTGAAACCAAGTTTGAGTAAGCAACCTCCATCCCGCAGTTATGCAGTTATGTCATCCAAGCTCACACTTTGATGAATCCCTGCTTCTTTTCCAACGACATCAGACACTCTGATGCATGAGACATCAGAAGGACTAGTTAGAGACTAATCCTCTAGCTGTACCCAGGATGCCACTTCCTTGAGCAAAGCTGTTTCCATGATGTCAAGAATACTGCCACTTGTTCTTGACTTCACAGTGTGCATTAGCCAATGCACTTCCTTACCTAGATCAGAAATAAACTGATCCAAGTAACCACCATCAAGATTATGATGTCTTCTTCTTCTTGTGCACTCCAAAGCTGAGCATGTTTCTTGCCAGGAAACCTTTTTTCAGAGATCATATGCTTCTGCTGCCACCAAAGAGATAGATCTTAGAACAAATGCACTATCCTTCCTGTACATGGTCTTGAAGAAGAGATGTTCCAACCTCTTTAAGAACATCAGTTATCTTGAACTTCCAAGGATAATCAATTAAATACTTGTACTTTGCACAAATAACAATTGATCTTCAATACCAGATTTGCAGAAGAATCTTCTTCTGAGAAGAAAAAAAAAACCATGTGTTTTCTTTAAATCTGCTGAAACTTCCATGTCATACAACCTCTAGTAAAAACCAGTCGTCTCCTCATCACTTCTTTAACACAGAGATCAAACCCGTCAGACTTTACATCTTAATCAAGTGCTCTTCTTCTCCTTTACCATTGCACCAGAAAGTATCATCCCTCGATCTCATCCTGAAACAGAATAGGATGCCTGCTCTGATACCAATTGAAATTCTGGTATGACAGAACCCAGATGTCATATACGATGCCGTGACATCTGGTCTGTTATAAACGCAGCAATGGTAGGATAGGATGATCTTTAATTTTGGTTCATCACCTGTATGCTAAACTATCATAATAATACTGGAACCATTTATGCATAATGATAACTCAGTTATCACAACCAGATTTTGATCTGAGGTGGTTCTGTAAAAGAACAAGCTTTGGAAGTATTCCCTGATGTCATATTGGATGTTACTGTCATACCCTAATTTTTGACCCCCCTGAGATGACATATCTTCAGGATTTTTCATCAGGTCAAGACAAGTACCCAGAGCAGTCAGTTCTCCATCTGGTACCTAATCGAGGATGCTCAAAGACAAGAAAGCTCAGGCAAAGGATCAATCAATACAAAGATTAGTCTCTAATACAATCATGGGGGCTCAAAAAACTTCACTTTTCTCATCTATGACTGATTAGACATCCAGTCATATGAGTACAGGTTTACTCAGGTCACCAGACTAGGGTTTTGAGCCTATCAAGGACTAAAATCAGGGATCACTTTTGGGAAACCCTAAAAAGCCCCAGGGAACCATTCAAAAACATCAATCATCTTCAAATAACTCATATGACAAGATCTACTGGACATCACACTTCAATTCAAAGTCTACAGTCATTATTTTCACATGGTCGACAAATTAGGGTTTTGACCTAATTCACCAAGATAGTTGACTTCTGATCAGGGCATGAATCCAAAACTCAAGACATGATTCAAGAGTCTCTACTACCTCAATATAATCCATTTATATCATCCATTTGGGGAGAAGATCTTATTTCTACACAAAAACCCAAAAATTCACTTTATAAGGAAAAAGTCAACTGTGAAGGATCATCATTGACTTTTAAGGTTTTTGGTCAAAAAATGACTTTCAAAGATCAATATCATCAATATATGGATGTCAAAGTCATTTGGCCAAAGAAATTCAAAGAAATTCATCAAAGAGCGAAAAGTCGGGAATTAGGGTTTTTGAGGGCATGGTGAGATCTCAAAATTTCACCTACACAACTCAAAAAACTTCCAACATGAAAGTTGTAGATCTTGCCAAATAAAACAACATCTTACAAGGGAACTTTTTTCAAAAGATCAACCATTTATGAAGTTTTGGAAATTTTGAAGTTTAGGTCATAAACACTTAGAAATTTTTCTAAGTGTTTTAACCTAGTTTTCTTCCAACTTTAGGCTCATTTTTCACAAATTTCCCAAAGGATTCTGAAGAAACTCCAAACTAATGATTTGAAGTAGATGTTTAGGGCTTTCCAAATTGTGTTCAACCTTCTTCAAATTCAATTTGAGCTAGGAGTTATGCTTGTTCAAAGTTGGCCTCATGAAGTAAAATTATAGGTCATGTACAATTTGGAACTTTGCAATTTTGTGCATTTTGCTTCACTAAGTGATGCTACACGACCTCTAATGCATCTGAAACCATACCATACATCAATTTCCATCATTGCATAAGGATTAGAGAAGATTCCCAAAAAACAAAGGCATGTGATTATGTAATGATTGCATTTTTGAATTTATGGCAAATTGATGATTCATCAAAGGAATCTTCTCCCAACCAATTGGAGCTCATTTCTGCAGCCATTTGGTCCCCTAAGATCAAGCAAAACCGATGGCTAGGGAGTGGTATCAAAGAGCTCATCATTGCACTTGGAATATTCTTTGAATTCCTTCATGGCTAAGAAAGCAAATCAACTTCACTAAGGAAGCTCACTCCTCTGCAGCTATACTGATCCATTTGCCTATAAATACAGATGCATTCCTCATTCAAAAACACACCAAAGCAACCATATTACTTGCTTTCTCTTTCTCTTCTCTTGTTCATTGTTTTTCAAAGTTCTTTGGCAAGAAGAATCGATTTCTTCAAACCAGAGCTTATCTTTGGGAAGTGAGCATTCTAACATCTCAAGGGAGGTCATTTGAGGTGATCCAAGCACCTGGATCACTTCTGTAGGTGGAGGAACACCATTGTTGCTCTCACTTTGGAGCATCTGCAGTTGGAGGTCCATGGAGTGATTCAGAAGGTTTCAAGGCAAGCCAATCATCCAGACACACTCCTTAGGTCATAGTGAAGCTAACCAGATGGCTGCAGCTCATCTGTAACTCGAGAATCAACACCCTCCATGTTCACTTGAAGCTGAAATCGAGGGAGGTCCATAGAACAATTCAGGAGGTTTGAGGTTATTACAAGCATTCAGTTAGCATCACTGAGCCACAAGGAAGCTTTTGGGATCATTCATACAAGCCCAGTTGCTCCCTATTATCCTCACGATCTCCATTTTCAGAGGTAAGTTTCTGAACTCCCTCTCTTTAATTTAAGTACTCTTTGTGAAATAGCTCGATTCTATCTTGTTCAGCATCATCAGAGGATTGAAAACCCTCTATCATCATCCATTTATCTTTCAGTATAGTCATTTAATTTAATTTTGAAATTTTAGGGTTCTTCACGATTTCTGGTAAATTAGTTAGATGTAGTTAATGATAGTTCATGTTAGTTACATACTTAGAATCATGAGTGAATTTAGAGCAAGTTTCGTGTTTACATCGTTGCAAATGGTTAAGAAACGAGTAAGTTCAGAAATTCAAAAATGGAGAGCTTGAGGTTGAAGATGAAGATGGTGGTGGCGCGCAAATTTGAATTCTCAGGGGAGAGTTTATTTTATTTTGAATGGTGTGCGTTTTATTAACGACTGAATAACTTGCCCTAGTGGCCACACATGCGCTCTTAGTCTCCTCATGCCCAAAGTCTGGGGTTCGAATCCCCCTCGCCCCAGACTTTTTGATTCTTTTATTTTTCAAAGATTTACAACTTGTTTTGAAACATAACCAAATGAAGGCAAGTCACTAACACTGAGCGCGCGTTGGCTCAGTGGTGTTGTTTTGGACTGGTGACCTCAAGGGCGTGGGTTCAAACCCTCCAAGGGCCAAAACTTATTTTTTAACACTAATTTCTTTCATTTCTCTTCACAACTTCACATATTTATTTAACCTATCAAAATAAATCATTTTCACTTCATTTTTCATACACCTATTATTTAATATACCTATTTTGTGAATAGTCAAAAAAATCATAAAAATATTATGTATTTCTTGAATTTTAATTAGGTTTAAAATAGTATGTTTTTAAGTGTTTTCTTAAATACTTTAAATATATATATATATTCACTTTGATTTAACCTAATCATTTTATAAATAATTTTATGATAAAACCCTAATTGTTTAGGTCTTAATTAAGTAAAAATCTTTATTTTTACTTTAATTAAATTGACTTTTGTCAAATCTCAAAACTGTTTTCAATCTCTGATAAAATCAAATGATTAAGGTTTTCAAACAACAAAACCTTGTATCATTCCAAGTCATTTTTTTCCAAATTGTTTTTACACCAGTACTGTAAAGTACTGGGCCTCTAATAGAGTGTAAGTCCCAAAAACCTCCTCTTCTTAGCTTGTTTTCAAAACTGTATTTTCAAAATCCTCTTTCTGTTTTCAAAACATTCTTCTGGTATTTGAAGGGCATTATTCCCGGTGAAACTCTTCAGATACCTATGTGACCTTTGTCCATCTTCACTTCTTCTGTTTTCAAAAAAAAACATTAACTGTTTATCATATATATTCAACTGTTATCAACAAAACAACAAAAATACTGTTGAGGCTTTGTACATACTTCTTCAATGGCCTCCACTCCATCCAGGTTAGGCTTTACAAGCTTTCAATTTACAGTCTTTATTTAAATTACTGTCAAATATAAACTGTGCATATATTAGTTTAGAACTGCGTTTGAGTATAAACCTTAGGACAGTTAAACTATATATATATATTATAGGAATATGGCCTAGGATTGAGAATGTCTTCCCGGTGAAGGCTCTTTCCTAATTAGAGATCTGTAGTTCAAACCCCCAAGATGAATTATTCCCGGTGAAACATCTTGGCAAAAACCTTAGAATCCAAATAAATAGGACACATCCACCCAAAGAGGAATTATTCCCGGTGAAACCTCTTACCCATTTGCTTAGAACCAAAATAAGTTCAAAACTACATAGCTTTCTCTTGTGCTATAACAAGGACCCTCGATTAGCCTCCTCTTGGGCTTTGTACAAGGACCCACAGGCTTCTTAAAAGTATTTCCAGCTTCCTCTTGAGCTTGTATACAAGGACCCATCAGGTTTCTTATAAACATAGGAACAGGTCTTTAGTCACCTTTTAGCCTACCCTGGTGAGTTTCTTCCAATTTAAACCAGACTTTAAACAAGCTAAGTTTGTCTCAATTTTGCATTGAGTACACCTTTTGGAATGAGAGACATGGACAGTCTCTGTCACCCTTATCTTCATCAATCTTCCTTAGCAGAGTCTAGGATCCATGCTTTGGGTCATCCTCAGCATTGAGTCAGCCTTCATCTTGGGCTTTAAACAAGAAGTCTCCATTAGATAATCTTTCTGCCATTCATTTTCAACAAAATCCCTGGAAAGGGTTAGTTTCCACACATTCTTTCATTTTTAATATAAACCCCTGGAAAGGGTTAGCCTCCAAAGTCAATTAATAAATAATGTCATTTCTCTTAGGGGATAATTTCCCCAAAAAAGTCAAAACCCCTGGAAAGGGTCAGCCTCCAAAAAAACATGATAAAGTCAGTCTTTTAACAGACAAATTCACCAGCTGAGTCAAAATCCCTGGAAAGGGTTAGCTTCCAAAGAAAAACAGTCTTTTAATAAATAAAACCTCCTCAGTAGAGTCAAAACCAACAAAAACAGTTAGCCTCAACCTTGGGCTTCATACAAGGCACCCAAACAATAAAACTCCCCCGTCAAGAGTCAGCCTCAACCTTGGGCATTGTACAAGGCAGATAATAGAGTCTCCCCAGTGAGTTCTTCATCATTCAGTAGCCACAACCTTGGGCTTTGTACAAGGCAGATAAACCATATCTTTCATGTGTCAAAGATTCCTAACACTTAGGATCTTTCCCCATATAGTCATCCATACTTAATTCATTTAAGAGTCCGCCACAACCTTGGGCTTTGTACAAGGCAGAAAATAATGTTTTCCCTAGCTAGAGTCAGCCACAACCTTGGGCTTTGTACAAGGCACATAAAATAGAGTCATTCATTCAAATTACCCTCAACAGTTAGCCACAACCTTGGGCTTTGTACAAGGCACATAAATAGAGTCTCCCTAAGTAGAGTCAGCCTCAATTCTGGGCTTTGTACAGAACACAAAAATACCCTGTAATTAATCCCCAGTGGAGTCATCTCCCAGAGTCAATAATATTAATTAATCAATCAAAAAGCCTCAAGCTTGGGCCTCATACAAGCCAGCTAAAGTCAAATCTTTTATACAGTAGATAGACATAGCTTATCTCTATAGAGAGATATTTTTACTACTCTACCACATTCAAGCAAACAAACATTTCAATTTCAATTTCATTCAAAGTCTCTCATTTAGGACTCTGAAAGACATGCTCTGGCACATCCCCAGACTTGTACACTTTCCCTAATTTGGACGAGCAACTTTCTTTCATTTAAGAGGCATCTGACTGGCATACTTGCACACACAAGTAAGGTCCCCCTCTTGAATGAAATGAATCCAGTTATTCTGTCACTCCTTTAAATGTTTGTGGTAGAATAGTACAAATACCTCTCTGTAGAGATAATTTCATGTCTCTTTACTGTAAACAGAGATTTAATTCCAAGCTTCAACCTTGAGCTTCAAGCAAGGCACCAAAAACATTTAATTTCCCTAGTTAGTTCCCCGAACTACATTAAGCTCTGACTTCCACTAGGGATATGTAGGCATGAGGTTCACAAGGAATCTCAGCGAGCTAATAAAATACCAAAAATAGTCAGTCAGTCTGTCTGTCTGTCTTTTCAAATCAATTCAATTCCTTCTCCTAACACAAAGGAGAAACTTTCCCAATCATTAGCAGCAAACACAATCACAATGACACAGAGAAGGTTCCTGTAGAGTACTACAGATATGTAGGGTGTTTAAACACTTCCCTATGTATAACCGACCTCCCGGACTCCAGAATTTCTAGTCTAGGTGAAATCCCCACACTTAGCAAACTCCTAGGGTTTAGTTGAGATCTTTTTTCCCCTTTCCTACTCGTAGGACAAATAAGAAAGTTCGTGTGATATCGTAGGAAGAACTGAAATAAAATTCATCCCACCACGGGCGCATTCTCCTTCCAAATTTCGCGTGAAGGGTCTAGCGTGCCGTCCTCCCAAGTGAAACGGGGAGGTAAAAGAAAACGACACCACAGTTACGACATCTTATATCAGATTAATAAACCAGTGCAGAAAATAAAGAACAGCATACAAACAGTAACGAACACACAGAATTGTTCACCCAGTTCGGTCTAACCAACCTACTCTGGGGGCATACCAAGCCAGGGATGAAGTCCACTATTAGCAGTATTAATTCAGAGCTAAACTTCCAGTTTACAACTCCTCACTTAATCACTACCCAATGACCCCTCTACCTAGGTTCTCCCTAGATATGGAATATCTCCATTCCACTCCCAATCATAGCAATGATGTCTAGCAGTCAACACCTCAGCCACTGCATCGACGGCTTAATTACCAACATTCAAAGCACACAAATAAACATATCTTAGAGTTGCTTCAAAGCTTCCTCCAAGCACACAACTCCACTCATTGCTTTACAACTTCTGAGTGAATAAAACAAACCTCTTACCTACAGGCTTCGAGGCACAAATCAGTGACCTTCCCACAAACCGGGAGGTTCACCTACACGGCTAACCCTAATGGTTACATCTTTCTAAACGCCGGCTAGCTTAATAAACTAGGTTACAAAGTTTCCTATTTATAACCTATTCCCAACTGGACTTGGGCTTACAATCACAGCATTATTTGCTGTTACAAATCACAGAAAACTTTCTGCTAAAAACAAGGTCTTCAATCATAAGTTTCCTAATTTATCTTCATAATTGGAAACTGCATAATTCTCCAATATTCTAATCTTGATTCTCTTGATCTCTAAACCTATGCCACATAGGATTGCATAATATTCCAAAGAATATTCTGCATCTTTTGAGTACTTACTGAATCTTTATATTCTAGCTCAGCAGGCGCGTGACAGCTAAATATAACAGTAACTGCTGTCAAATACTGATGTCACAGAGCATGTCGTGACATTCCATAGAACATCTTGATGTTGTACCTGTTCTGCATAAATCACAGCAAACAGTATTCTTCACTTCAATTCTCTGCTTCTCACATATCAGGGTGCCAAAAAGACAGCCCATGATTTGTTCTATTACTGATGTACAATCAGCACAATCTTTAGTTTCCCAAAATAAAGACTGAGATAAATAAGGAAACATAATAGAAATAGAATAGAAAATGTAGCAGCTACTGCTGTCAAACACTGATGTCATGACGTCGAGCATGACATCCAACTCACAGCATGTATTAGCTTACACAACCAGAACCTGTATAACCTTTAACACTACACACCACATGTCATGACCTTAGTCAAGACAACAGAATACACATGAATGTTTTACCACAAAATGTAGCCAATCAAAACATCTACACTAATTCTAATTTTTACTAATTTGACCCTACACATTTATATTAACTTTACTAATTTAACCCTACATTAAGATTAAATATAATAATAATAAAATTAATAATAATATAATAATTATATAAATAATAATTAATATATATTTATAGATGAGATGATAAGGATCTCTTCCAGCTTAACCAGATCGACATTGGTTGACAGTGTAAAAATAGTTTACATTTTTAATGGAATATCCCTTTTCTCATTAAATATTATGATTCAATGTCACTTCATTTATTTTATTTTAAAATAAATTTAATATAATTTATATTAAAGATATCGGTACCTAACTTAGATTTAAGGAAGAATTTACCAAACTATTTATCATTTTTAATACTTTACTTTTTTTATAAAACAACATACTATAGTTCTTGACTCGATACTATTTACTATTTTTAATACTTTTACCTTTTTTTTTAAATACCATAAAATTAAGGCATAAATAGTCCCCTAGTCCCATAAGATAATTTCGAGTTTCGATTTAGTCCCACAAGTAAAAAAAGTAACGTTTAATCCCTTAGTATTTTCTCCGTTAACACATTAGATCCCATTATGTCAGTCCAGATCTACGCCGTTTCTTATTGCCACAGTGGCACGCCACCTGTTTCATGAGTCAGCAAACGACATAACTTTATTATATCTAGGGTTTCAAGGTTCTAGTTTTCTCTTCAACCCTTGGTCAAATTCATCTTCTTTTAGCGTATTCTTCGTCTTCTCTTCAATCCTTGGTGTATTCATCTTCTTCTTTCATCTTCTTCTTTCCTTATTGTCTCCAATGTCAAGTTGTGATTCTATTGGAACGTATGTCATTCGCAGAAATAAGAGGAAGGAATGTTTTTGCTAAGATGAATGTGTTATGCGTACTATGGGTGACATGAATAGTGTGAATTTTGGAAAAACGTTTTGGGGGTGCCGAAATTTTCGAAACCATGTGAGTAAGGGTTGTAACTTCTTCAAATGGTTCGAGGACGACATTATTGATGAAAGGGATTTGAAGATCCAGAGGCAAAAGAAGAAAATTCAGAAATTGAGGAAAGAGATCAACAACACTAGGGGATGGTTGAAAGTGACTGTAATTCTTTCAATAATGAGCTTAGTGTGTAATGTTGTTTTTGTAACAATTTTCTTTTAAGTTGTTTAGTTGTATGAGCTTAGTGTGTAATGTTGTTTTGGTAACAATTTTCTTTTATTATATGTATCAGTTTTCTGTGTTATGGGAAATATCAGTTATGATGTTTAATTTCAATCATTTTCATTGTTATGTATCAGTTAATTTATTTTGTTTCCCTTAAGTTAAATTGAAATGAATTATGCAAAAGTAAGTTAAATTAAAATGAGTCAGAGTACATAAAAATGGTATTACTACACAAAGGATGACATTCATAGTACATAAAAGGTGGCATTTATAAGCCATAGTCATAGTACACAAAAGGTGGCATTTATAAGCCATAGTCATATTAAACAAAAAGGTGGCATTTATAAGCCATGGTACATATACCAGTCAACATTTATAAGCCAATGTCATATATTTACATCAGTTAACAAACTAAATTTAAAACTTAGGGTTAGCTTGTACCTTGCTTTTTGGGATCCTTTTGAAGTCTCTTTTTCTTTTTGGGTGGTTGCTGAGATGATGTTGTAACAGGTGTAGCAGAAGTTCCACTTGGTGTAGAAGCAATAGCTGGCCCTTGGCTTGATGGAGTAGTGCCCACAGTTGGTTGTTGGCTTGATGGAGTAGTAGCCACAGCTGGTTGGCTTGATGTAGCAGTTGTTGGTGCTTGGGTTGA
Organism: Vicia villosa; assembly: GCF_029867415.1. Taxonomy (NCBI): domain Eukaryota; kingdom Viridiplantae; phylum Streptophyta; class Magnoliopsida; order Fabales; family Fabaceae; genus Vicia; species Vicia villosa. The sequence goes on from NC_081185.1 coordinate 113,804,553, forward strand.
TGGTCCAGTAGAAATATTAGCTGGTGGCAACTTGCAAGTGGCCTTGTTGTCGCCATCCTTATGGCACCTATTACACTTGATACCAAACTTTGCCCTTTTAAGTTGTGTTGCACTTCTTACTTGTTCCCCAGCCTCTTTGTTCCTTTTATTTTTGGGTCTACCAGGTTGTCTTTTTATAGGAGGTGGTTATAGGAGAGTGGCTCCATTGACTGTATATATCACTGGAGCATAACATGCCTCATAGCACTCTTTTTTGTAATACTAAGGAACAAAGTCATCTACTTCTAAACGTTGATCCTTCAAACATGCATATGCATGACAGCATGGTAGCCCAATCAGCATCCACATTCTACATGAACACTCATGCTTTGACAGATTAACATAATACTTTTCTTCCATGATTGTTATGTGCCTAACCTCATAGTCTACTTCACCTGCACGCCTGTTACAAATAAAGGAATAAAAGACATAATAGCATCATAGTCAATCTACTTCATGTGCCTAACCTCAAAGAAAGCATATTACCTAACCATCCAATAGTTAGTCAGCTGAGATTGTTTTGCCAACTGCTTTCTGATATTGGGCAGAATAGTATCATCATATTTGGCAATCCTTTTCCTGTTAGACTCCCACCTCACCATCATGTACACCCTAATATCTTCAAGCATAATCACAATGGGCTTGGCTCTTGCAGTTACAAAGACAGAGTTAAATGCTTCAGACATGTTATCCACCAAAGTGTCACACTTTGGACCACTTTTAAACATTGATTTACTCCATAACCTAGGTGGGATCTTCCAAATGTGTTTAAAGGCATCTGGATTCTCATCTTTAATTTGTCTCATAATTTTTTCCCAAGCATTTGGATGACTTGCATATGCAGCCTTCCACATCAACTCCTTTAATTTGACACCAGAAAACTTCTTCTTAAAATTGCTATATAAGTGTCTACACAAAAGGTGGAATAAATACATTAGCATTAAGAATCTTTTTCCTAGCACTCAAAAGGTGGAATAAATACATTAGCACTTAATCAAATATGTTTACCTAACACAAAACTTTTGATCAACTCATGGTAGCAACTCATCAAGAGCATGTAATAAACCCTGTTATCATATAGGTTAGTACTGGAACGAACAAAACTAAATAATTCAATATCAAAATAAACTTATAAATATATTAGTACTAACCTTTTGTTGATCACTTATAAATGTGTATGTCTTGCATATTGTGACACCTCCCAAATCAATTGTTAATAAATCCAAAAACCAGCTCCAAGAATCTTTGGTTTCTTCCTCAACTACAACATATGCTATGTGCAGCATTTGATCATTAAGATCCCTCCCAATTACTGCAAGAATTTGTCCCCCCTGATGTACAACACAATCAAATCGATCACTCATGACCTAATCACAACGAATAAGGAATAGGTGAGACTACGGAGTAAACAACAAGGTTATAACGACAACTATGAAAACGAAATGGAGAGATGATCCACGTACCTTAGCGTGGAAATGAGATGCTGAAAACAATCTTCGTCTTCAGCCTGAGGGTTTCTTCGCATCTGCTAGAGTTTTTGGGACAAACGATGGAAATGAGGAGAATGCTTGAAGTAATGAAGTTACTATCTGTGACACATCAGTATATGCAAAAATAAAAGAAAATGTGACAATAAGGATCACAAAATGACACATCAATTTACTAAATGCCACATAAGCTTTTTTAACATTTTTTCAATGAAACTTGACAAAATGGATTTAACTGCCTAACAGAGACTGATTGAAGGACGCTAATGAAACGTTTTAAATTTGTGTGACTACATTGCAACAATAAATTAACTTACGGGACTAAAAGAGTAATTGAGCCTAAAATTTATAGAGTTTAAAAGTAATGCAGTGATAGTGTAAACTAACTTACACATACAATCAAAATCTTTATACTTGCCATGTCATATTAGTTTTTTAAAATTAAAATTGTGTTTTAATCAAATACATGGTTGTGATTGGTTGAAAGTGTAAAAATATTTTACACTGTCAATGCATATATACATGCTTGTATATATTATAAATTTTCATAAAAAGAGAAGTTTAGTCTACATGTCATTAGAAGACAATCAAAGATAAAAGGTGACAAACTTGAGAGGGCAAAATCAAGCAATTGAAATATAGGGGGCTAAAATTAAGCAATTAGAAAACTTAGGAGACCAAAATCAAGCAATTGAAACTTGGAGGACTAAAATCAAGCAATTGAGAAATTTGAGAGGTCAAAAGTGCATTTAAGCGTTAATTTAATTGGGTACCAGTATCTTTAACCAATTAAATATGAGTTTAAAGGTAGTGCACTGTCAGGGTAAAAAAATATTACACGGGCATGAAATCAAAATATTTGAAAGTGTCAAATTATCACATTATTTTAAAATTTACAATCTGACTTAGCGGGATAAATGATTATCATTGGTTTATGGTGTAAAAATAATTTACACTGTTAGTGGACCATCCCTTTTCTCATTAAATATTATGATTCAGTGTCAAGTCATTTATTTTATTTTATTTTATTTTAAAATAAATTTAATATAATTTACATTAAAGATACCAAAGAATTTACCAAATTATTTATCATTTTTAATCCTTTACTTTTTCTTATAAAACAACATACTATAATTCTTGACCCGATACTATTTACTATTTTTAATACTTTTACCTTTTTTTTAAAAAAAATACCATAAAATTTATATAATTACAGGCTTGTACTATATATTATAAATTTTCATAAAAATAATTTATATTATTACGAAATTCAAGGGGCTTGTAGAATATACAATCATGTCTTCGTCTCAGCTATTCATCTCTGACGATCTCATTGTCGAGGTCTTATCTCTTCTTAATGTCAAATCTGTTGTTCGATTCAGATCTGTTAACAAGCATTGGGATACTCTCATTTCCGATCCTATTTTTGTAAAACTGCATCTCAAGAAATCAACAAAACAAAATCCTCACTTCTTACTCATCAGTGAACATAGAACATTTATCCCAGGTGAGTCACCCTATGGCAGTGATGATGAATGTGAGTATGAATGTGGTGTCATTCCCTACTCTATAAGCAGCTTACTCAATAATCCCTCGTTCGCACTTTCTGTGGACTCTTACTACTTGGTGCAACATAAAGAATGTTCTAATATGATCGGTTCCTGTAATGGATTGACATGTTTGGTTGGTGAATCCAACATCCGTGAGTATAAAGAGTACTGGTTCTGGTTATGGAACCCAGCCACCAGGACGACATCGCCAAAATTTGGATTCTTATGCTTATTTTACAATAGTTTCGTCTTCCCTTCCTCTTATGATGGCCATTACAATTTCTTCTTTGGTTATGATAATTCAACTGACACTTATAAGGCAGTGATGTCAGAATTCTAAGTATGGCTGATAATATTTGGAGAAATGTTCAAAGTTTCCGTATTGATTCTTTGTCCACTTGTGAAACTGGTGTGTCTTTCAAAAGCACTCTGAACTAGTTGGCCATTTCTAATGCAATTTGGCATATGGGTAATGATTATAAGGATTTTACTATTGATAATTTTTTTATTGTTTCACTTGATTTGAGGACTAAGACATACAATCAATACTTATTGCCTCCTGAATTTGTTCAAGTTCCACCTAGAGCTCCAATTATTGGTGTGTTGGGAGTCTGTCTTTCTTTTTCTTATTGTCACAACACCCATCTTATTATATGGCAGATGAAGAAATTTGGGGTTCAAGATTCTTGGACTTAGTTTCTTAAAATTAGTTATCACAATCTTCAAATTGACTACGACTATAGTGACGAAAATATAAAGTATCGTTTTCATTTGGCGCCACTGTTTAAAAAATTAGGTTATGTTTTTAAAAAAAATTCTCTATAGTAAATCTACCTTTAAATAATTTGGTTATATGTTTATTTTTGTTTTCACCATTGATATAGTCTGCTCGAGGATGAGTTATAGCAACAAGTAGTTCCAACACTTTTCCATTAGTAATTGCATGTGATTGAAATGTAGTTCTCACTATTGAATCGGGGTCAATCACAATTGTATCACTTAATAATGAGAATTTCTTTTCTGACCCTCTACCTTCTTGGTCATCCGCGGCGAAAACCCCAAAATGCTCTTAAACTTCGGAAATGCATTTCCGTAGTCATCTTTTTATGAGAAAAAATATGGTTTCGGAAATGCACTTCCGAAGACATCTTTGTTTTTTTGGAAAAAAACTGATTTCGGAAATGTACTTTCGAAATGAAGTTATTTTCCAGAAAAATAGGTGAATTTGGAAGTGCATCTCCGAATTCACCCCCTTGGAAGAATTCGGAAATGTACTTCCGAAATAATGTCTGATACACAAAAAAATAACAAACGACAACGATTCGATTTATTTAAAGCATGAAGATTACAAACATCACATTACATAAAATTAAAATTACATATTGTTAAACACGGGTAATTAACGATGAGTCAACATTTTGATAACGTCGGCTCCCGATCTTTGAAGTTTCGCATCTAACTCGATCTGACCCTTCGAAGAAAATCGGTCGAAAGATGTCCACAAAACCGCTAAATCTTCGTCGTTCTTGACTTCGAATTGGGTGAACTGAACGTCTCCCTCGTCGTTAAGCGATGGCGAGCGGTACTCAAGCTTGACAACCTTCCGATTTTCCGGATATTGCAATAGAGTGTTGAGCGACGTTATCAATTCCGCGAACAGCGTGTCGCGCAAGAAGCGGAATTGGAACGGCATCGGGTAGCCATTTGTGAAGTAGATAAATGCTAGGTAGGGGTGGGTTTGTGTCATTGGTGTTTTGTGGTTTGATGATGATGAAAAAGATTGTGTTATATTTATGGACTTATTGGAGTAATAATGACCCAACAAACCTTATCTTGTATTCAGTGGGTGTTTTAGAAATGAACTTCCGAAATAAGTCCAAAAATAGCTATATTTCGGAAATGATCTTCCGAAATTAGCAAAAACAGAAGTGAAAAATTAGATTTTGTGTATTGCATTCTGTTTTGAGATAACCATAACAAATACACATAATAAATCAAGATAGGCACAACATAAACATTGACAACATTAAACATACTTACATTATATATGTATTGAATCAGTTTAATTTTACATTATAAACGACAATACATACAAAAAATGACACGCACCGGTCACTACAAACAAAAAACGGTCTGATAAAAACTATAATTCGCCGAACCAATCGGTGGCGCTTAAATTTAAAACCGGTATGTTCTTCGACCGCTCTCTATTTTCCTTGCGCTCTTGCTTCATCATTTCTTCAAACTCCGCCATTCTTTCAACAAACGTATTCGGCCAAGTCTCCGCCTCACTTGTGTGATGTGTCGTCCACTCACAAGAAGTAGCCGGTATAGGACACCCCGCTTTCAAAAAAACTTGCACAAAATGGCGCGATCTTAGATACCCGATACAAATGATGCGGCTAGACGCGTCCAAAGGCGGACGACTATGAAGCGGAAAAAATGTCTCCGAAAATCCAAATCTCGTCAAATCGACACAAAAACGATCGTACGCACTTACTATTAGGTGGCCCATATCGGGGAATGACATCCACTTCGAAACCGGGGCTAACCGCTTACGGATGGAACAAGTGAATCATGAATTTTTTGAAAGTTTTCTTGATTTTCATAAAGTCGGCCCTAGATGTCCCTATGCGAAGTCATTGTATACTTACTTGATATTTGAAATACTATCCGGTTTTTTCGCTTCAAATCAGCAAGTATGTTTCTCGGCGCCACTTTGATTATCGATAAATCTAAAATAACATTCTTCTCTTCGCAGGACAACCGACACGCCATTGGATGCCCGTGTAGCTTGGGTTCCAAGTCATGATTATGAATTCCACAAATGACGCTAAAACGCCACAAATCATCAATCCTCCGAGTTATGCGTAACTTAAACATACACCCACACTTTCTCGATCCCGTGTCTTCGTGTTTTAACACCCGGTTTATTGGTACATACCTTCCACCCCTCTCGCAATTCAAAACGACAAAAGCTTTCCGTCTACTATTTCCATTGTCGGACCTTAATATAACAATGTCAAATCCAAGTTTACTAGCTTCACTACGAACCCAATCAAGTAATTGTTCACGACAAGCGAAGCTCCTATCATTTGTAAATTGTTGTCGTACATCCACCGCATCGATCATGGCTTTAACATCGTTAACCGGCTCGTTATTAATGTTGACATCTTCCGGAACTACTACGTCATCGGCGACAATGTTGTCCGGATGCACCATACCTAACATATGCAAAAATATGCTAAAATGGTCAAAACTGTTTTTTTTAAATTCTGCCAGACATTATTTCGGAAGACATTTCTGAAATTTGTTAGGTGACTTATTTCGGAAATGAACTTCCAAACTGACGGAGTTTTCATCTCTTGAATAAGCAACAATGTAGTGAAATAAAGGATAAAATGAGTGATGTTTACCTCAAATTGTAGCTTTCTATGCTCCCTTTAACGTGATCAACCGTTTGAAACTTGATTTTGAGATGAAAAATGGATTGATATTGATGGAAGTTTTGGAGATAATTTGGGTTTGTTTTTGATAAAAATGATGAAATAGTGAAGGAGGAAAAATGGTATTTAAAACTTTTATATATTTTTTAAATACCATAAAATTCTTGACTAAACACTATCTATTATTTTTAGTTGAACACTCCGGTACCTTTGAGTTTAGTTGGGTACTGATACTCTTATTCAATCAAACAAAGTTATTTATTGTCATGTCACATTTTAAATTATTTTTATTTTAAAATAAATTATATTTTTTAATTAATTTGCACTAAAGGTACTGGTACCCAACTACTTATCATAGGTACCTAAAAATTTATCTTATTAATACTTTTAAATGTTGTTGTTAAATAATATAAAATTCTTGAAAAGACACTATTTATCTACTTTATTATTATTTTTTGTAAAATAACATAAAATTTTTGACTGGACAGCATTTACCATTTTTATTTCTTTTTCCTTTTTAAAAAAATATCATAAAATTTACATAATTACATGCTTCTATAAATTACGGTATAAATTTATGATAAAAATAATTTATATTAGGCTTAAATGCACCTTTGGTCCCCCTATTTTCATGTTTTTTAAGTTTTAATCCCCCATTTTAAAACTCAACTTTTTGGTCCCTAAACTTTACTTCACTTGGTATTTTGTTGGTCCCCTTCAATTTTGCATAGTTGGCAATAATGACTTGGATTAAAAATTTATTTTAAATTATGTGGCATTGGTGACTGGATTATTTTATTATTTAATATTATTTTTATTTACAAACAAATTAATTAATAATTTTTTTAAATAGTTATTTAAAATATTTATATGAAACTTTTTTGACTAACCCTATTGGCCCACACAATATCATTTTAATTCTGGATTATTTTATTATTTAATATTATTTTTATTTACAAACAAATTAATTAATAATTTTTTTAAATAGTTATTTAAAATATTTATATGAAACTTTTTTGACTAACCCTATTGACCCACACAATATCATTTTAATTCAGTTCAAGTTGGATGAAGTAGCTGCTTTATAAACACTACACATTTTTCTAAAACAAGCAATGTGGGACTTTTTTTTTTCTTTTCAAAACAAAACCTGCTATGGAGCACTACAAGCCTCATCCAACTAGCTGATACATAGAAGATAACGATGAAAATGGGTTAAACTTAAAAGGTGGTAGTTCATCAATGGAGTTAGAAATTGGTTTGAGAAAATAGTCTATTCTGAAAAGTAAGTTAAACACGTGTAGCCGATCCCAACAATCAAACAAAAACCATCACCATTTTTTCTACCTAGATCCTTCATTTCTCCATTTTCACTATACTGCATTCATAAATTAATCTTATACTTTCGATATTTTATTTTATTTTATTTCAATGGTGGTGTAACCAATAACCATTAATATACTAACATTGGTTGTACTTTTCTTCTTTTTCTTTAGGACACTATTGAAAATGGTAAATCTAACTAGTGCAGCTAGAGCTTTGAAGGATGGGAAAAATATATTTATTGACAGGTGCAATCTTAACATAGAACAGCGATCGGATTCTGTAAAGCGTCAGGGTGAAACCCAAATAGATATGCATGCAGTTGTACTTGATCTTCCTACTAACTTTGTATTTCTCAAAGTAAAATGCTGCCCAAATTAAGTGAAGGCTTTATCAGAATAACATTTTGTCATAGTGAGAGTAATGTCAAAGATGCTGTTGATACATAACCTTTCACATGGCTGCTTTGGACAGAAAAATTCGGCTGCCAAAATCCAATCTAGTATAATGAAATTCTTGAAAAAGGTAGAGGTCCTAGTTGCTTCATTGATGAACTACCAGTTTTTAAGTTTAAATCATTTTCATCATTATCTTCTGTTTCTGAACTAATGGACTGCGTATTAGCTAGTTGGATGAGGCTTGTAATGCTCCATAGCACGTTTTGTTTTGAAAAGAACAAAAAAAAATGTCCCACATTGCTTGTTTTATAAAAATGTGTAGTGTTTATAAAGCTACTTCATCCAACTTGAAATGAATTAAAATATTATTGTGTGGGCCAATAAGGTTATGCCAAAAAAGTTTCATATAAATATTTTAAATAATTATTTAAAAAAAACATAATTATAATTATTAATTAATTTGTTTGTTAATAAAAATAATATTAAATAATAAAATAATCCAGTCACCAATGTCACATAATTTAAAATAAATTTTTAATCCAAGTCATTACTGCCAGCTATGCAAAATTGAAAGGGGACCAACAAAATCTCAAGTGAAGTAAAGATTAGGGACCAAAAAGTTAAGTTTTAAAATAAGGGGATTAGAACTTAAAAAACATGAAAATAGGGGGACCAAAAGTGCACTTAAAAAAATATCATAAAATTTAGGGTTAATACCTATTTTCCCCCCTGCCATATAGGCGACATTTGAAAAACCCCCTGCAAAAAAAAAAGTTGCAAGAATTCCCCTAACATTTGAAGATTCTCTCATTTTAAACGTTCGTCAGATCCAGTCATCCAAAATGCTTACGTGACATGTATTTTTTTGATGTTTTTAATTGTTTCTAATGACGTGGATGCCCAGGTGGCTTTTTATTTTATTTATTTATTAATTTTAATGCCACATGTATTTTATTTTGTTTTTATTTTTTGTTAATATAGGTTAATATAAGAAAACATGTTGATTTTTTTAATTGTTTCTAATGACGTGGATGCCCAGGTGGCTTTTTATTTTATTTATTTATTAATTTTAATGCCACATGTATTTTATTTTGTTTTTATTTTTTGTTAATATAGGTTAATATAAGAAAACATGTTAAAAATTTCTTGGATGTAGGAATTGAACCCACCCCCTTCCACTACAAGATGCAGCACCTAACCACTAGGCTGCAAGTTCAAAGCTGATATATAATTTAAATATTCTTATAGTATTCAACTTATTATTTGCATTTAATTAATAATTATATACAACTAATTATATACTAGTTATATTAATTTAATTTAGTTTATATTTTCTAATTAATATTAGTTTAATTTAATTTAACATTATTTTACTATTAACGTTATATTTAAGTTAATTAATTTAATTTAAACATTTTATATTAATTTAAACAATAACGTTATATTTTTGTTATAATTATTACTATTTTAGTTTATATTTTACTGTTGCTATTTTTTTAATATTAATTAATAACGTTAATAGTAAATTAAATTAAATATAAATATTAATATAAATTGTTTAAATATAACATTAATATAAATTAAATTAATTAACTTAAATATAATGTTAATAGTAAAATAATATTAAATAAATTAAATTAAATAATCATAAACGTTAAATTAAATTAAACTAATATTAATTAGAAAATATAAACTAAATTAAATTAATATAAACAAATATTAATGAATAACATTAACAGTAAAATAAATTAATTTGAATAGTATATATATAGTATATATCATTCAAAGTATTTGAATAACAAAATACTTATATAGTATATATATAGTATTAATTTAACGTTAACGTTTATGTTCAATAGTATATATAGTAAATTAATTTAACGTTAACATTTATACTTATATAGTTTATGTTCAATATATACTTATATAGTTTATATTTTACTGTTGCTATTTTTTTAATATTAATTAATAACGTTAATAGTAAATTAAATTAAATATTAATATTAATATAAATTGTTTAAATATAACGTTAATATAAATTAAATTAATTAACTTAAATATAAGTTAATATAAATTAAATTAATTAACTTAAATATAATGTTAATAGTAAAATAATATTAAATAAATTAAATTAAATAATCATAAACGTTAAATTAAATTAAACTAATATTAATTAGAAAATATAAACTAAATTAAATTAATATAAACAAATATTAATTAATAACATTAACAGTAAAATAAATTAATTTGAATAGTATATATATAGTATATATCATTCAAAGTATTTGAATAACAAAATACTTATATAGTATATATATATAGTATTAATTTAACGTTAACGTTTATGTTCAATAGTATATATATAGTAAATTAATTTAACGTTAACATTTATATTTATATAGTTTATGTTCAATATATACTTATATAGTATTTATTTAGTATTAATTTAATAACGTTAATAATATATATAATTCAAAGTAATTGATTAACAAAGTAATCTGTCCAGCCTAGTGGTTAGGCGCAAGGAATTCTTATTGAAGGGAGTGGGTTCAACTCCCACTTCCAACATATTTTGCTTATTTAAAAAGTTTTAATAAATAAAAAAAATACATGCCACGTAAGCATTTTGGATGACTGGATCTGACGAAGACGAAGGTAAAAAATGAGAGAATCTTAAAATGTTAGGGGAATTCTTGCAACTTTTTTTTTTTGCAGGGGGATTTTTTAAATGACGCCTATATGGCAGGGGGCAAAATAGGTATAAATTTCTGATAAAAATAATTTATATTATTACATAATTGAAGAGGCTTGTAGAATATACTATTATGTCTTCATCTCCGCTGTTCATCTCTGACGATCTCATTTATGAGGTATTATCTCTTCTCAAAGTGAAATCAGTTCTTCGATTCAGATGTGTTAGCAAGAATTGGGATACTCTAATTTCCGATCCCACTTTTGTTAAATTGCATCAGGAGAAATCAGCAAAACAAAATCCTCACTTCTTACTCATCACTGAACATAAAACACATATCCAAGGCGAGTCACCCTATGATAGTGATGATGAATGTGAGTACGAATGCGGTGTCATTCCCTACTCTGTAAGCAGCTTACTCGAGAATCCCTCGTTCGACCTTTCCGTCGACTCTTACTACTTGGTCCAACATAAAGGATGCTCTAATATAGTTGGTTCCTACAATGGATTGATCTGTTTAAGTGGTGAATCATACGGCCGCGAGTATTATGAGTGTTGGTTCCGATTATGGAACCCAGCCACCCAGGCAACATCGCCAAAATTAGGGTTCTTACGCTTATTTCACAATCGTCCCGGCTGCGCTGCCGATAATGGCTATTTCAATTTTACCTTTGGTTATGATAACTCTACAGGCACTTATAAGATATTTGCCTCACGTTACGTTTTTCGTAAAAGGAGAAGCGAGGTCAAAATTCTATGTTTGGGTGATGATGTTTGGAGAGATATTCAAACTTTCCCTGTTGAGCCCTTGTACTATTGTAAAACTGGTGTGTCTTTCAAAAGCACTATTAACTGGTTGGCCATTCATAATATAATTTACTACAGCTGTAATAGTTATAAGTATATTACTACTGATCAGTTTTTGATTGTTTCGTTTGATTTGAGGACAGAGACATACAATCAGTACTCATTGCCTCCTGAATTTGATCAAGTTCCACCTAGAGCTCCAATTATTGCTGTGTTGGGAGACTGTCTTTCTTTTTCTTATTTTTCTTATGAAACCGAACTTATTATATGGCAGATGAAGAAATTTGGGGTCGAAGATTCTTGGTCTCAATTCCTTAAAATTAGTTGTCACTCTCTTCAAATTCATTATGACTATAGTGAATATATGTTGTTTTTTTTTGAATTGGTTCCACTATTTCTTTCTAAGGATGGTGATACACTTATACTTAAATGCTTTCAAGAAGACCAAGAAATTCTCTATAATAGGAGAAATAATACAGTAGTGCGAACAAAAATTACTGCAACTACAACAACTACTGATGATAGAACTGTTCATTCTATCTCTTGCACAGCCAATGACCATATTGAAAGCTTAGTTTCAGTTTTTCTGAAAGTAAGTTCCTCTTCCATCGTTTACATGTTGGTAGTTATGTTAATTTGTATATGTTGTTTTCTTAATTATCAATTTTGTGAATATTCTTTTTTATGATTGGTTAGATTGATTTTATTTTCAAGATGATTTCAAAACAGCATTATCATAAGTAGTAGTAACAGATCTGATCAACATTGTCACATTGATTTATTAGAATAGGTCTTTCACCTCCTCATGTCATGATTTTCCTTAATATTCGTTGTTCTATTTTATAATTTTGTAGATGGAACTATAGGAGCAGAATTATATCCTTTGATTTAACGAAAACACTGAGAGTATATTCAATGTGTTTTCCTTCTTTTACATGCATTTGCGCGTGTGATTGCAGAGTTAGGAAGACCACCAAGAGCTAATATAGTGTGGGAATTCCGAGTTTAGACAAACGGCAGCTAAGGCAGTGTCTGGGGAGGAAGAATTGCAGGGGGTGCATATATGAGAGACAGACATTTTTAAATACTTAATTTATCCTTGAATGGTTTTGGCAAGAAACAATGATTGTAGCATCAGTTTTGGAATGCCGCTGTCACTCATATGAGAAGGCAGCTTCTTTTCTGTTATTTCAATTTCATTGTTTCCTACAAATTATTTGGTTATATTATTCTCTTGCAGTTATATCACTTCTCAGATGCCATAACTTAGGATTACCACAGTTAGCATTTATTTTTAGTTAGGCCTTTCAAATGTTTGAAGGTTTGATTAATCATATCAACTGTGAATATTAATGTTCATCATGTTTTGATCATCTGAGTTTAGCCAAGTCATGAGTGGCTATAATTCTATGGTTTTAACTCTGTTGGGAAGCTGTACTTTGTATTTATCTCTTCATGGTGATTAGTTAGGAATACGAGTGAATCTCTTTCCACTCTTGCCATGAATGACGAGAACAATGAAACGAAGGAGAAGATAGTTGAAAGTAGTGGATAATAACCCCCTGCATAAGAGAGAATCATTCTTCCCAACTTACATAAGCTGGATTTACTGTTTGAGTATCGCAATCGGCAATTGAGAGTAATTGCTCAGGAATTTGCGATGTAACGGCATATTTCGTTAATTGCATACCACAATACACCTTCAACTTGACGCTACTATTAGCAATAGTTTGATTCTTCAATTTTTTACATTGTTTGAAAGTAAATTTGACAGCAACAATGACTTTTTCATGATCACATAAGGACATATTTCTTTATTTGCATGCCTCGAAGCACACCTTCAACTTGATGCTTCTTTTAACAATAGTTTAATTCATCAAACCTGACTTAAATTCTTTGTTTGAAAGTAAATTTGACAGCAACAACGACTTGTTCACGGTCGCATAATAACATATTTCATTATTTGCATAACTCAAAGAACACCTTAACTTGATGCTTCTATTAGCAATAGTTTGATTCATCAAACTTGACTGAAGTTTGTTGTTTGAAAATAAATTTGACAGCAACAATGACTTGTTCATAATCAAGTAACATATTTCATTATTTGCTAACCTCGAAGCACACCTTCAACTTAATGCTTCTATTAGCAATAGTTTGATTCATCGAACTTACAGAAATTTGTTGTTTGAAAGTAAATATGACAACAATGAATTGTTCATGATCACTTGTAACTGGTTCTATATTAAACTTACTAATTTTTCAAAATTGCCCATCAATTATTCAGACTCTTTATTAAATAATTAATAATATTTGTAAGAAAATACACAAAGCAACTAATAATTTAGAAAGTGCTTATAAAGAGGAGAAGAAAACATCACTAAATAGGGCTCACATATGTACAAACTAAAACCGTTATCAATCCCTACACAGCCTAGTGTCAGATTTGATTTTCAGGCACCTAATAACAGAGATTTGGGATTAAAAAACACTGCAAAATAAAATATAAGGACAAGGATCAATTTCATCATCACTCCAACAAAATTTCATCACCAAAGTTCCTCAACAAATGAATTTTTTAAATAAAAGAAAAAGAAGCACAAAAAATAATACTTATGCTCTACACTACTACAATTACATTCCAATCTTTCACATACATTTGAAAGATCAAGGTGACACTAAGCTTGTTCTGTTTTAGTATAATACAAACCCAAAATCACTAGCAAAGACTTCGGAGAGCAAACTTTTGTCATGTTAGAAGTTTTCAATCCAACGTGTTATTCCATCTTCATCTGAAGTTGCCAATACCTCAATGTATACATGATCCAAAACAGCCTAGTATTTATATTATAAGAAACACAGATAAATTAATCAATTAGCAGAAAATTTATAAACCAAATTCTCAAGTTACAAAGCATCATATCCATTTGATAAACTTAGATAGAATAATGAAGAAACCAATACCAATTTAAGGTATGTGTATGCATAGTGTAATGTTCTGAGAATGACTTATGTTTGTTTTAAGTTGCTAACAAGGAGAGAAGACTTGTTTAGTAAATACATGTGATAGAGAGAAAATGAAAAGAAAACTAAAAAAATGCATTTTAAAAAATAGAAAGTTCATTGGCATTTCACTTTTATTTAATGTTAGCTATGTTTTCAAAAATTGTAAAAGAAGATGGTGGGAAAAGTATTCCCTTGTGTTTATTAGTTGAAGTGAAAATGAAAACCCGAAACATGGAAGGTAAAAGTCCCCTAAATCATCAATAAACAAAAACATCATTACATCAATTCCTGCTCTTCTTCCCTGTGTTGTGGTTTATCATTTCAGTTTCCAGAAGCCATTAGTTTCTACCATAAAATAAGCCCTTAAAGCATATATTCTATAATCAGTGCTACATAGTTCTATATGTCTCCAACACATGCAAAGCCCTTAAACAGTCAGTAGATAGCAGGGAAACCATTTGAAAGGATAACAAAGAGAACTTACAGAAGGGTTTCTACAGTTCACCAGTCTCCATTCATCTATGGAACTTTCCAATGTCCAATTCTCCCAGACATCAAAACTATGACTAGCAAATACGAACTCCATTCTTCTATTGATCTGCAAAAACGTGTATATACCCAAAGAGAAGGCATCAACTGCATTAGCAATGTAATGATATAAATAATAGAGGGAGTGTTGTATCCCAATCTTAGCTTTCATCTAAAATATACTACTCAAAAACAGCAAAACTGAAAACTCCAAGCATTATAATGCAATTACCTGTAATAATTTTCCACCAGCAGCAAGAGATCGCAAGCCAATTGTGTCCTGAAGCACATGCATTAAAAGTTGAATTTAAAAATCAAGACACCTTTTACAAGTCTAAAATACTTGATGAAATATAGGCTGGACCAAAAGCTTCTAGGATAAGTGTAAGGAGCCTTCAAACAAACCTTATTTCTGAAGATTATAAGGAACTGTGCAGCAGGATCTCTTTTTGACACATCTGGCATGGAATCAAGGATCCAACCTCCGCCTTTAACTCTTTGCCTTGATACATAAAATGCAGCGCGGTCTGTGGCATGCAGAGCAATAATACATCCATCTTTCAAAAGTTCAGTAGATTTTCCACTAAGTCTTGCGCTTGACTTTAGAGCTTGAGTAGAAATCGGATCTTGTATAGATTCTACTGGAGTCTTTCTACTTCTTGAGTCTTCAGAGCTGGAGCTCAAAGCTTGATCACTGCCACTCATAGCAGTATCATCTCTCTGGGATGTTCCCTCTTTCTCCAGTGCAGAAGGATCTGATTTTTGTTGAGACTTTTGACGGATATGCCTCTTTTTGGCCTTTTTACTTGACCTGCTGCGCCTTCCTTCAGATCGAGCAGATGTACTCAGAGTCAAACTTGAAACCTGATGCTGGGATGAAGACTCTTTGACTTCACCTACTTTATTTTGGGAGCTTTCAGGATTTGAGTAAACATCATCTAATTGCTCTCTAACAATAATTTGTAGAGCATTTTCTTTGTATTGTTGATCAGATTGTTCATTTTCATCATCCACCTCACTCTCTTCTTCTGCGTCAGACAGAGCATTCTTTGGAATAATTCCATCAATGAAGAATGTCTGCAATATAGATATAGCTTTCTCCCTTATCTCCATCCAAACCTCTTCACTGTAATCAGCACTTCGAGGAAGTATCAAAACATTAGGCATCTCCTTAACCTGAAAAAGAAATACAGTAATATATGTTAATATTACTTTTTTATTTTAGGCATATTTGTTTAAGCTTAAAAGTGATTCAATTCAATGATACAGTATTCTTTTAGAGCTGTTAAACTTTTGAGAAAAACATTTAAGTAGTTTTTCTTTAGATTTCTTTTTCATTTTAAAAAACTTGCATAATTATTACACTTTTAACACGCCTTTAAATTAAATTAAGAACTGCTTCTCTTTCAAAAAAAAAAAGCAACTAGACACTAAAACCTTCACTGATATACATTAACAGAGATATTCTAATCAACATACTATAGAGGCCAGCAAATGTTAAAAATATTTTGCAAAACCAATATTCCAATTAAATTGTCAATCTTTTGCAAAACCAATATTTTCCTAATAAAGTTTCTCATTCATTCCATCCTTGCTTTAATGAAGAATTATAAAACTCTAAAAATAGTAATGCTATTTTGTATTAAATTTTCCATACAAAAAATCAAGAACTGGTTAGTGAATGGCTAGGGTTACTGGATTACCATAGATAATGAATACTGAATAGGGTAAATATAAATTTTAAAGCAACAGGTGATGTGATATTTCGTATAACTTTTGTAAAGAAACACACTTCCATCCTGATTATCATTTTCCATTCTAAAATCAGTTTATACCAGGTCCTGTTTATGGTGTACCAGCAATATTCACCTTAGAACACCATCATTACTTATAATCATTTTTTGTTGAAATTTTTCTAGGTGGGATAGGGTGCCATTTGTTATTGTTCAGTATGCATGTTTAAATCAACATTGTAACTGCCACTGAGAAGGTGTCTTTTACTATGAGAAGTTCAATGAATATCACACAGATAGATGGATAGATGGATGTATGTGCAACAACTGCAGGCATGTGCTGGCATAAAATTGGTTACACCGCAGTGAAAAAAATAAGTCATGTAGTTATTAGTTAGTGATCCTAGCTAGAGAATAGTTCTGTTCTTCTTATGGATAGATGGATGTATGCCCAACAACTGCAGGCATGTGCTGGCATAAAATTGGTTATACCGCAGTGAAAAAATAAGAGATGTAGCTATTAGTTAGTGATCCTAGAGAATAGTTTTGTTGTTCTTTTGATGGATATACAAAACCTAAATTTACCATACCCATGCTTCCATCCATTGAGGCCCTTCTGCGCCATCCAAAGCACATCCAGCTATGGTTCCATCAATCAAAAGCTGCTTTAAAGCACAATCATCTAAAAGCTGACTACTACCAGTATTTACAAGAAAAGCACCTGTTGAAAATTACAAAGATAATAAATTCATGAAGTGAATTCAAACCAAAATATTCAACAGACTCAAAGGAAAATCTTTAAAATATAAATAAAATACATACCAGGCTTTACATGTTGAAGGCATTCCGCACTAATAATCTGCATTGTCTCATTTGTTAGAGCACAATGGAGCGATATAAGGTCACTTGCAGCAAGTAAATCATTAAGTGTATCCATTTTCCGTGCTGCCGGAGGGAAGTTCATTTTTCCTTGTCCCTGGGAGACAAAGATTGTAAACAAAGTTAGGCAAAATCATAAAATCCAGTCATCTGTTCAGGATTAGCATTTGGTCTGCACAGAACTTGGCTAGAAGTCCCTGGTTCAAGTCATGATAAATTGTCCTTATATCCCTCTTAAATTAAATATTGTTTAAGGTTATGCACACTTCTTAAGAAAATCATAGAATGTACATATTCCCATGATATAATGAGCTTCCTTGAATAAATACCATTAGGGTTTATTTAGAAGTTTAGTAGGAGAGGGTTTGAAAAAAGGATGGGTGAAATGGAAGGACTTGAGTGCTTTGGAAGGTGATGGCTTTGTGAAGTCTATTTTTCTTCTGAATACAAAATCCCCCTAATTTCGGAGACCTCAAAAATTGTATTGGAGGAAAACTTTAGAGGGTTTAGATAAATTCTTAATAGTCAATCTATGTTGTTATCATATTCTCAATTCATCATAACATTCATATATTATTCTCTACGAAAAAATACGCTCAAATAAGGGGTAAGATATTTCTTTGTTTTCCTCTTCCCTAAATCAAGCTACAAGTGGTCTATTGATAGTGATGGCGGAGAGCCAAAATGCCGCAATAAAGCCCGACATACGGCACTGCCATATCTGCATATGGCATAGTGGTGTCACCATCCTACACATATTTGAACATGAGGGAGAACCAAAAATCTGCCATGGTGCCGCCATGACCACTATTTCACAACACTGATTGATAGTGTCACAAATGTGCATAGTACTGCATATGAATAGAACATACATTCATGTTGGAACAAAAGAAATAATAGGGCACAAAAATCTGAAAACAAATATAACATTTACAATTACATGAAGCAATTAGCTCATGTTAGAAACAGAGTATCTCATTCCAATTTCTCTAAATTAATATGTAAATCGAGAACTCCAAACTGCGCAAAAACTAATAGTTGTTCAATTGTTTTCAACAAAAAGATAATCAATATCATCAACAGGAGAAGAATGTCGTAACTAATCACTTGTTAATCACGAAATCAAATCATGTAAATACCAATTAACATTTTAATTTTCAACCATAAAAATTGCTCAACTAAAAAAAGAAAGAAAAACAAACTGATTGACGAAGAAAGTACCGAGTGAACATCGAAATAGAGGACGCTCATTTTGAAAGCCAAGCTGCGAGTAGCCAAAGCCCTAGCAGAAGCAGATCTACCAACGATCCCAAGAACAAGACCACGGCACCGCCGCATCCCTCGGCAGAGAGGCTGAACGGAGCCTAACCAACCGGACGCAGAAAGCGCGTGGCGAGAGAGCAAGTGAGTGCGACGGAGAAGACCAAGGAACAACGCCATCACGGTGTCAGCGATCTCCTCGGCACGGGAGGTGTCCACATGGATTAGACGGAGACCGAGGTCAGCGGCGAGGGAGGAGTCGACGGAGCGGTCGGCGGAGCCAAGACAGAGGATGAGGTGGTAGGAGCGGAGCCGGCGCTGAGCTGCGCGTGGGAGATACGCGAGAGAATGAAGGAGAACTGCAGCGGCGGACTCGATCTTGCCATCGGAGAGACGGCTGAGAGGAACGTGCTCGACGGCGGCGACGCCGGAGAGGGAATCGAGTTCGAGGGAACAATCTTCGACGCAGTTTAGGGTGACGACTAAGGGGAGTGGCGTAGAGTTGCTACGGTGAGGCATTGCCGCACAGGATTAGATCTCGGTCCCTTGTTGTTTCCCAGTGACCTCCTTAGTTACAGTTATGGCTTCACTCTAAGACGGGAAAGCGCCTATAACTGTGGGATTTTGTTTTAAAAAACTATCAACTTTACTCATACTTTTCTTCGAACAAGGAGTTTACGTATTGCAATTGAATTTAATTGATATAGCACTTCTTTAAACTAGCCATTCGATTCAATCAAAATGATATCTTTGAAAAAAATTATATTAAGAAATCAATTTTTTTCAAAACTTATAAAGTTAAAAAATTATATTAAGAACTCAATTTTTTCAAAACTTCAAAGCTTTTTTCGTCCTCTAACTTTAACTCGGGGTCCATTTTGGTCCCATAATTTTTAAAAAGTTCAAATAACTCCCCTATCTATTAAAAACGTAGCACAAGAGTCATTTCCGTCCAACACAGGCAAACGGACGTTTGTAGAAGCTTATGTGGCATCTTACGTGGACGTTACTGTACTCTTCTCCTTCGTTAAAAGGAATTGGGGGCTAGGGTTAAACCAGATTCTTCTTCCTCTACCAGATTCTTCACAAATTAGGGGTTAGGGTTTGCTTGATTCCAGTTTTTCGAGATTGGGAAGAAACTGGGGGCTAGGGTTTTGCAGAAACATGAAGTCGTCTCAATGTTCGTCACATATCTTAGCAGGTAGCCATGAAAGTTTGAATTCTGAGAATTGTAGGAATGCGAATCTGCTATGTAATGTTGTGGTATGCCATTGTGGAGCTAAAGCCACCCTACGAAAGTCAAAGACAACGAAGACTTTTGAAAGACAATTTTGGGGATGTCCCAATTTTAAGGTATGTTAAGTTTTTAGAGATTGTTGGTTTTTCGAGTTTATGGTAATTTAACATCAATCTATGGCACATGTAGGGACCTGTGAATCCTGGGTGTGGATTTTTCGAATGGTATTTGGAGGAAGTTGTAGATAAAGATGGGCATTGTATGCAACATATGGTGGAAAAGCTTGGGAACAAATTTGAAGACCTACAAATGGATGTTGTCAAAGTTAGATTGTCAATTGAAGAGATAAAGAAGGAGACTGATCAAATTCAAAGGCAACTGAAGAAGATGATGAAATTGGAAAAAATTTGTAGCTTGATGATTGTGATCATGTTATTGGTTTTGTGTTTTTTTAAGGTTTAGGTGTTGTTGAAAGAATATTGGAGTACTTTTAGATTATCGTTTCCTCAGGGATTGGTGCGATATCACTGCCGTTCTATAGTTTATGTTGTCTTGAGTTAATGTTACTTTGGTTTTGGGTTTGCAAAAGATCATTCAACAATTTTAGTAGCAAGGATTAAATTAAAGAAAGTTCTAAGTTTTAAAGAAAAGTATCAAGACTTGATTTCATCAACCTATAATTTGTATATCTTCCTAACAACATGCGTATGAATTCGTTATCAATCAATATCTCACGTATCGTTCATCTATACCGTTCGTTTCCGCAACATTATAGCAAGATTTACTTGATTGTTCAACCAAAGATTTCTCAATCGATTGAACAACACAAATAACATTTATAAACCAATACGAAGTGATTATCAACCATTAATTCCATGTCTAGACTTAATGTTTGATAGATGATAGAGTTAGGTCAAGATTCAACTATTGTATTTCACAAACATTTAAACCATAGAAAGATAAGATAAAGCAAACTAGATCATCTATATTAATTAACAACTTGTTCATACACAATATTTATAAGGAAAACATACAAAAAGTAAGGAAGATTACATCAAAGCCTTGACACAAAAGTGTTTAGCTATCCATTGACATGGTAGCTTGCACAAGAAGGAGGGAATGAAAGATAGCAAGCATCAACGGTAATTTATCGACGATCAATGCTTCGATTCTTCGATTCCAAGTCAAAATACTGAATTTAGGGTTTCTTGGCTCTCAAATTGGTCTATCATTCCAAAAAGACAGAACTGATCTATATATAGAAAAACCAGAATCTGTGCAGCGCGCGACGCGCCCTCTTGCTCGCGGCGCAAGCTCTTCATTAAATGAACAAACCGCCCAAGCGCGCATCGTGCGCTCTTGACCTCGCGACGCGCGGATGCCACTGACTTTGACTAAAAATTTCCTTAACAGCGCGCGACGCGCGCTCCTAGCTCGCGACGCGCCCTTGAGCAGATCTTGAACTTTTGCTTTTGCAATTGGCTCATTACTCCAATCCTCAAAATTCCAACCTAATAAAAGAAAATCTGCACACGAAACACTTAAAAACAACGATTAAAAGAAAACGACAGCTTAATAACTAAACTACTATTATTTACTTCAAAATAAACGGGGTTTCATGAATTTGCGATAAAAAGTAGTCGAAAGGTACCAAATATAAAAGCAAATATTAACACAATTTGGCACCTAACAGGTGTAATTTTAAGGTTTAAGTGTAATTAGTAGATGTTATTGTTACCAGTAGATGTACCTTTTAACATTAATGAAATTAGTGGTTTGGTTAGTCTTAATGAAAGCAGTGGTTTGCAATATCAAACATGTGTGCAACATTGAAAGATTGTAATAACACCATACATGTTCATTAACCATACATGTTCAAAACCAAACATGTTCAATACCATACATGTTCAACATCATACATGTTTAAAAGCATACATGTTCCAAATTGACACTGGCAAAAGATGAAACTAACAGTCTAAACAATCTAAATATTCTAAACATTCTAAACATTCTTCTTGGATGAGTTTCTCTTTGTTGGAGTTGTCCTTCTAGTTGTTGGGCTAATTCTTGATGCACCTAATCTTGTGGTTGGTCCAGGTGGTACCCAAGGAGTTGGTACCCAATAGTTGGTTGACTAGGCTGACTTGTTTGCTATTGAGTAGGCTGAGTAGAAACCTGTTGAGAAGCTTGTGTTGAAACATGTTGAGCAGCTTGTGTTGAAACCTGTTGAGTAGCTTGTGTTGAAACCTGTTGAGTAGTTTGTGTTGAGTGTTGTTGAGCAGCTGGTGTAGTCTGATGTTGAGTAGGTTGAGTAGGTATGGCTGGCCCTGTTACCTTACACGTGGCTTTGTTGTGCCCAGACTTCTTGCATCTACTGCACTTCACAATTAGCCCAGTTCTCCTAAGCTTTTTGTCAGACCCATCTATCTCTCCTTGTTCCAGATTCCTTTTCTTCTTTGGTCTACCAGGCATCTTTCTGTACTTTGGAGGATGCACATCTGGGTATTGTGTTTTTGCCCATAGGTTTGAACCATTAACAGGGTAAATAACTGGTTTGTATACTGCAATGTACCTACTCTTCCTATAGTTTATTCATAGCCATTTGCTTGACAAGGTCCTCTAGTGAAGGTCTGGAAGATGCAAAATTGGGAACTTGGGGAGGGAAGAATCTTTCTAAGAACACTTTTTTGAGATCATTCCAGCTTGTAACAGAGTTCGGCTCAAGGTAGTATAACCAATCTTTTGCAGCACCTTGAAGTGAGAACGGGAAGACTCTCAGCTTGATATGGTCTTCTGTTATTCCTTTAGGTCTCAATAATGTAGAACAAACAATCTGGAATTCCTTTAGATGCTTATGTGGATCCTCACCTGCAAGACCACTAAATCTTGGCAACAAGTGTATTAAACCAGGTTTCAATTCAAAGGGAACAACAACATCAACATATTCAATATATAAACCATTATAATTAACATCAAGCGCAGCTAGCTGCCATAGTGTTCTTTGATCAACCATGTTATCAAAATCAAGTTCAGAATCGAAATCAATTAAGCAATGCAGCAACAAATGTGAAACTACCAACAATGTCCTATAACAGCCATAAACAAATAGAATGAAGGAACACGATTAAAATAAGTTCATAAAAATATAAAAACACAAAATTTAATCTAATTAGATGAAATAAGAATTTTGAGATTTTTTTTGGGTTTTTTCGACTCTATGAAAACAGTAAAAAATTCATTAAAAATAGAAAAACGATGAATTTGGCAATTTTGGCAAAAACTGATTATCGATCGGACTCAATTTTCTCAAAAACCGATTTTTCGACTCAAAAAGGCGTTATGGTCGAAACCGCAAGGAACCTATGGCCTAAACGCACAAACACTAAACCTAAGACTCTAAAATCAGTTAATAACAACAAGAATCCCCGACAACGGCGCCAATTTGATCCGCTGTCGCGCGCGGATTAAAAACGAGTTAATTTGTAAAACTGTAATATAGCGACAATGGCTCGAGTCGTATCGCAAGGATTCTTGTTTTTATTACTGAAACGATTAATGGGGGTTTTGGTTCAGGATCGATTTAATAAATAAATTGCAATTAAGTGATTAACAAAAGTGATTATAAAATAAACTGCTCTATTGATTCGGGTTCCTACTCATTGTCATACCCCAAAATTTGCCCTTTTATATTCAATCAAAGGTTCCTCAATTGCCCAAGAGCACTCAGGGTTCTATCAAACAAAGCTCCTCCTAATCCAGTATCTCCAAAACTAGGGTTTGCATTTTATCAAAGGAGTTTGAATCTCTAAGGCCTCAAATGGACCTCAAGGTATCTCATATGTCTCAGAGCATCTCCAGAAAAATTTTCGAGCTTTGGATCACAAGATTGTTCAGTCAATGGTTCAGATGATCAATAATCAACTATGTTGACCTAAAAGTCAACTATAGTCAAAACACAGTCAAACTTCAAGACTTTTGGTCAACATCAAGTATTTGAGGTTATATCCATCATTTTATCAAAGGTTGATCATGATTCATTAATAAAAACTCAGAAATGAACAAAGTCAAAAGGTTCAAATTAGGGTTTTTAACTAAGAAAGTCAACCCAACTTTGACTGGCCATAACTTTCACATGGAGTATAAAAAATTTCCCAACCAAAGCCTATTTTGAAGGAAATTGCGTTCTCTACAATTTTGTATCTCACATGATAAGGCCAAAAATGCTTCATTCAAGAGATATGGTCCAATACATTACAGGTCCTCCAAAAAGGTCATTAAAAGGTCATCTTTTTCAAAAGCCTATAACATGAGCATGGAACCTTCAATGGAGATGAAACCAAAAGGAGTGTTTAGAGGACTCTTTGAGCTTTCCAAAAAGTCCTAGATCATCTCCATGTGATAAAAATAGAAAGAGTTATGCTTGACAAAAGTTGGAGAAATTTTGGAAAGTGTATGAAACTCTAAATGAGCAAAATCAAACTTTTTGATAATAGGCCTATAACATTGAAGGATCCACGTGATTTTTAGCCCATAGGAGGCCCATAAATCTATTCACCTATATTTTGTGATTTTTATTTTTATTTTGAGATTATTCATTTAAATTTCAAATTAAAATAAATAAATCATGATTTAAAGGCAAAGAATCCCATGATTGATATTTCAAATATTCAATCAATCCAAATTGATCTTTAAGTAAGAAATATATAGGAAAAGGTTGGAAAATATATGGAACCAAAATAGAAGCTTTTGGTTCAAGAAAATCAAATCATATTTCTCATTCAAAGCTTGATTCCTTCTCTCATATTTTAACCTAAATCATTCATATATATATATATATATATATATATATATATATATATATATATATATATATATATATATATACAGACCATATTGGCAACCGCCAGGGGGGGGGGCGAAAAATTGAGTCAAAGAACCCTAACCAAGCCACCATAAAATTCAAGGATCTAGGGCAAACTCAAAGAGATATTTCCGGGCGTTTTCAGTCAATTTCATGGATCCAGGCATGTTCCTGAGGTGTTAAGGAGTATTACCCAACTAGGAGACGCATCCAATCATCTTGAAAACTCTCCCTTACGATTGCACCGGTTGGTAAGGTTCTAAGGCTTTCAAACTCTTGATTTAAACGCATCCCGTGACATATGAACGATTGCTCATGCTTGTATAAGTATTTAGATCGTTTCTGGCCGGTTAAATCGCAAGGTTCACGCAACAACCCCGTTCCACCATTGTTGGCTGTGGATTTGTTACCCTCTTCGTATTCAACCTTTCGGGCACTTTCAGGAAAAACTGACACCACCAATAAATTTCAGGAAAAACTGACACCACCAATAAACTCACAGCCCTCGAATTAGGGGGGGTAGGGTCTTTTGGTGCTTTTATTTTTGGTGTTTCGCGGGCTGCAAAAACACACCATCGGAGAAGATGGTGGTTTCAGCCACTCGTGGTGGCGCTGACCAGTCTGCAGGTGACGTGGCAGGACAGATGCGTGCGATTGGGTCGTTTGGAATTCTGGGATCTATAAGTCACACGCACAAGCTTCCGATTGGCCGGTCAACTCTCTCAGGTTCTCTCTCTGCATATGATTGGTGATTCAAAGGGTCACTAGGGCCCACACGTTGGTCTATTTGACTTTCCACCAATGGAATTTATTTTTATATTTATCTTTCGTGGATCATACATTAAATAGCGAGCGAAAAGAGTTCAATTGGTAAAGCATGTGGTGTGTGATCCCAAGAACCAGGGTTCGATTCCTGGGTTGGGCATATCTTTTTTTTCTTTTTTTCTCTTCTCACAGGTTCAACAATTATTTGCGTGCATGCTTAGGGTGCACCCTCGCTCAGCACCATCAGATGTTCACCAGCGCATGATCAAGAGGCCAAGGACCTGCAGCCTACCATGGAACCTCAAGGCCTCAACGTACAGGATTGGTGCCAGGTTTTTTTTTATTTTTATTTTATTTTTATTTTATTATTTAGATTAAATGTTAATTAGTTATGGTTAATTTAATTGATTTATTTAATTAGGGTTTGAATGATAAAATTAGGATTAGGCTAATAACTAGGGTTTAGGATTATTTCCCGATTATTTCGATTTTATTTATTTAATCAATCTTAACTGATAAAAATTACAAAAACCCTAGAGAAGTTTGTCAAGGTGTTAGGGTTTGCCCAATCCCACTGGCCATTGGCCCACGTATTAGGATTAGGATTTCCTAACCGACTCAGGTTCTTTAGCCAAACAATCTTAAAATTTAATTTATTATTCGTTTCGATTAAATTTATTGATCGCGATGGGTAATAATCGATTATCTAATTATTTAATTAATTAAATTCAAATAGGGTTTATTTTGCTAAAAGGTTTTAACCATTCTATTGGTTACGATGATTAGCATTTTTTCTTTTTATCAATTCGTTACTATTTTTAATCAAATCTATTGATTATGAGGAGTAACGATAAATTAATAATTTAATTTTAAAATACATTTATTTGCTAAATAGTGATAATCGAATCTATCAATTAGAATTGTTAGTAATTCTTATTAACCTGTTAATTATGGTGATCAAACCTATTGATCATTGCGATTAATAGAACAAATCAAAATCAGGGTTGTACGCCAAATCTTAAAACACTCTTTCATCTTCAAACTACGAATTTTCATCACTACGATAAGGTAATTCAAAATACCTTGCAAACCACAAATTTCAAAACTACGATAAGGTAATTCAAAGGAACCTTCAAACAACCTCATACTAAATCTAAGGAGTACAACCCTGCCCCGAACTACGTAGACTCTGATCCTCCATAAGGAGGTACGCGGGCACTTGGCAACAAGGCGAATCCCCTTCCCCAAAACCTCAATTCGTTCAAATCTCACATTTCGCCCTATTCATTTCCTTAGCTATAAACCTTAACATTTTTATTCACAAACCTTTGTCTTAAACTCAAAACCTTAGGAAAGGGTTAAGGGTGCCTAACACCTTCCCTTGACCCGAATATAATAACTTACCCAGATTCTCTTAACTACGTAGGGTTTCCTATTCGCCCTGGTAGAATAGGTGGCGACTCTAAAATTTATATTTTTAGGGCAGGTTGCTACACTCATCATCGATTACTATATGTTCAATTCCCTAACGGATTCTTAATCCCATTTAATTACAACACCAATCAAACAAGCGCGAAAGATATTGTTTCAATTATATTCCTATTTGCCGAATTAAGCATTCGGTTAGAGATTACGCAAATTAACAAAGCAAAGTTAAAAAGCGATTATAAATTAAGGAAACAATAGATCGAATTTAACAATCTCTATCCTATAATAACAATCGAATTAAGCAAACGATTGTATACGAATTAAGCAAACGATTTATAGGAAGAACTTGAAAGGAAATCAAAATTCAATTGAACATTATAATAATCTCAAAGATTGGAACCTGAATACAGTAGATCAGCTCCGAGGAATTAGTTCTCCATTACGGTTCTTTCAAGCGTAAGAAAAATAAAAATTGTAAATAGTACCAAGTGAATAGTAACTTGGCTGCTCCCTATGGGAAAATAATACAACCCGTTTTTACAATCCCACTGGGTCAAACATACGACCCAGGACCAAAA
Organism: Vicia villosa; assembly: GCF_029867415.1. Lineage (NCBI taxonomy): Eukaryota > Viridiplantae > Streptophyta > Magnoliopsida > Fabales > Fabaceae > Vicia > Vicia villosa. The sequence goes on from NC_081185.1 coordinate 113,832,567, forward strand.
CTAATGACTCGAAACTTAAATAAAACTAGTGCTGCAACTTCAACGAATTTTATGGCCCTGTTACATTCCGATTCTGACTTTGACTCCAACATGAAAGTCGTAGCTCTATCTCTTAGCTTTCCGGCGATTATTAGAACGCCTCAATCGGACTCTTGGAACTCTAGTTATGATCGTTTCCATGCAGATTGCTAATGCTGAAAAATTAATACGAAAAACAAATAAGTGCAAAAATAAAATAAAATATAAAAACATATTAAAACATAAAAATAAATAAAACAAACCGAAGAAATGCTTGAGTACAAACATGGAAGAACGTGCATCAAAATGCACTGATCATATGGTGTCTTCTATTAACATAATGTATGGTTCGCCTAATGTACGGCCTCCTCTAATATAGCCTAATGTATGGCTCGCCTAATGTATGGTATCTTCCAATATAGCCTAATGTATGGCTCGCCTAATGTACGGTATCTTCCAATATAGCCTAATGTATGGCTCGCCTAATGTACGGCCTCCTCTAATATAGCCTAATGTATGGCTCGCCTAATGTACGGTATCTCCCAATACAGCCTAATGTATGACTCTCCTAATGTACGATATCTTCCAATATAGCCTAATGTATGGCTCGCCTAATGTATGGTCTCTTACGAGATAGCCTAATGGATGGCTCATTTTGTTATAGCCTAATGGATGACTCACTCTCTGACATAGCCTGATGGAGGGCTCACTTTGTTATAGCCTAATGTATGGCTCCCTCTGATACAACCTAATGGATGGCTCATTCTAATACAGTCTAATGAATGGTACTCTCTAATATATCCTAATGAACGGCTCATTCTAATATTCTTCAATATGTACATGGCCTAGTGTATGGCTCATCCTGACACCTTTCAGTATACCTATCAGATACAATCCAGACAGAGATTCATTCTGACAACATCTTATCAAATCCACTGGATGGCATCTATAAGCCCATCTCCAACAAACACTTCCCAATACTTCAAGCTCGGATATAGTCTAATGTACGACTCACTCTGACTTTCATATTATCAAGATAAGATGTCATCTTTAAGCCCATCCCTGAAAAGGTCCCTCCATCAGCAAGGGCAAATTTCTTGGTATTCTAGTGTTCAATCCTCTTCCACCTTCGGATTACAACAGGCAAACAAGCCAATCTACATCCTTAGGTCTAAGAAGATTAAACAGGGGCAGCTATCATACCCCAAAATTTTCCCATCATATTTTCATACAAAACTCATCCAAGTATCAAAAGCTCAAGACTTAACTAAGTACACGCTCTCCTAATCAAAGGCTCCTAAACTAGGGTTTTGCTTCTCTCAAGCTCAAATCAAGTTCTGAGACCTCAAATGGATCCCATGGCCTCTCATATGCCTCAAAGAATCCTCACATCAAGTTTCAAGCTCTGATTCCCAAAATTGCCCAATCAACTGCTCAAAAAGTCAATAGTCGACTAGTTTGTCCTAAAAGTCAACTGTGGTCAAATTACAGTCAAAAGTCCTGATTTTTGGTTAACATCTTTATTTTGAAGTAACATTCATCATTTGATCAAGGGTTGATCATGATTCATCAAGGAAAGTTCAAAAATCAACAAAACTCAAAGTTTCTAAATTAGGGTTTTTGACCTAAAGGTCAACTGAACTTTGACCAGCCATAACTTTCACATGAAACATCAGAAAATTCCCAACCAAAGCCTATTTTGAAGGAAAATGAATTATCTACAACTTTGTCTCTCTAAAGTCAAGGCCAAAAATGCTTCATTTAAGAGATATGGTCCAAAAGATTATAGGTCCTCTTTAAAAGTCAACCAAAAGCAGTTTTTTGTCAAAGCCCATATCTTCAAGATAAAATCCTCAAATTGATAACACGATTTTATATCGTATATTTAGCTTAAAATCCATAGATATTTATCGCATTTTCCGTTTATTATGTTAATTTATTATGATATTACGCGAGTTTTTGCTTTGTTTCAGGTTTTATACTCTTATTATGACTAATTGCGAAAAAGAGAAGAAATGGAGCTAAAACGACCCATATCTATGCCTAAAAGACGAAGAATAGGTGCTAAAGTAAAAAGGGAGTGCAAATAAGGCCCAATGCACACAAGTAAGAGGAGACGCACGTCTCCAACGTCCCTATGCCACATCAGCAAAAGGGAGACGCACGTCTCCATTTCCCTGAAGATTCTCCACTTGAGACGCACGTCTCAAGTCACGCACCCAGTCTCCCTGAAGAACCGGAGACGCACGTCTCCAAGCCAGTCTACAGAATCTCCTCTTTTCACGCAAAGCAACTGCAAAGCCTCTCCTATAAATAGGACCAGCCACTTCACTTCAATCTGTCCGATTTTCTGCCAACGAAGTGCTGCCGAAATTGTACCGCGAACTGCTTTTCTTTATTCTGCTTTTATTCAACCTTCTATTTTCTCACAACGATTTCTACACTGGAAATTGTTGTGAACTTTTTATAGATCTAGCCTTACGTTAGCTTTATCGTTTTATTTCCTTGTTTTTATTTCCTTGTACAGGTTGGTGGAAGTTCAGTACTTGAAGATCCAGTTACCATTTATTTAATTCAGGTTTTTATTTACCGCCTTATTTATATTTGTTTGCATGATATATTATATGCCATTTAATATGCTTATTATTATGAACCGAACCGATTTATGCATGTTTAATCGTATTAATATGTCTGGCTAAATTACTAAAGGTGTCAGTATGTAGAGTAAGTTAACCGTAGGGATCCGAAATAAATTGGCTTAATTATGTTCTATTAATTATCACTTATTTTTGGTTTATATGTCTAATTTAATTAGTAAGTCTTAAAACCAATAGAGCGAAAGTTTGAGGGGTTAGGACGGTCAAAGGTTAAAATCAATAGAGCGAAAGTTTGAGATCTTTAACCAGATAGTAGACATAGGACATTAGTTTTAAGGATGGCGAAAGCGTATTAAAACTGATTGGAACTTATTTATTTTCAAAAATTGTTTTTACACTCGAGCGGGATGGCGAAAGCGTACGTTAGGGTTATTAGCTTGCTCCGAGTCAACAGAGCGAAAGTTTGAGATTAGAAGATTTAAATAGATAACAACCTCGTAAAATAGGCATTTTATTAATTACATTGTTTCCAAAAAGCTCTTCTAAAATCTAATGGGATGGCGAAAGCGTACATTAGGATTAGGATAGTAGTCTGAATCAACAGAGCGAAAGTTTGAGACGAGGATTTTTAATCAATGGAATTAGTAAAGATTTTTTAATTTAATTATGCAAAAGCCAATGGACCTTCGGATTACCTTTAGTTAAACGAAATACGTACTGATACCTGTCTTTTATTATTATTCTTTATTTTCTCACAATCACTTTCCCTTAGGAACAATCGAAATTTTAGTACTCCTAGCTTTACATAGTAACCTTAGATAACGGTAGATCGATTCATAGTCCCTGTGGATTCGATATCTTTTAAAACTACACGACACGACTGTGCACTTGCAGTTATCAGATTTATAGACACGTAAAGTCGCGATCAAGTTTTTGGCGCCGTTGCCGGGGACTATTTAAGTCGATATCGTAACTCACTGTTACACCGTAGAGACTAGGACAATTCTTCCCTTTCTTTCTGAACGATTGTATGCCAAATACTCGTTCACAAGGAGGAGATTTAATACAACGAATTAACGAGATCGAACGTTTCATTAACGTCAAATGACGAGCTCGCAATCTTCCCGAAGTAGCAGAAATTCCGATTAATCAGGAATTGATTTTTACTGATCAAATTAATCAAATCATCCCGAAGTTAGAGATGGCTGCTATTCGTCCTCTTAGAGACTATGCCGCTCCTTCGCGCGCTGAACCGCATTCAAGTATCGCACCACCTGCGATTGAGGCAAACAATTTCGAACTCAAACCTTCGTTGGTCCAAGCTGTTCAACAGAATCAATTCTCTGGAAGCCCTGTAGACGACCCCAATCTCCATTTATCTGTGTTCGTGCAATACGCCGACACCATCAAAGCCAACAACGTTAGTTCCGAAGCTATTCGATTACGCCTTTTCCCTTTCTCTTTGAGAGATAGAGCGAGAGCGTGGCTTCAATCCCTGCCTTCCAATTCCATAACTACGTGGGACGAATTGAAAAGAGTATTCTTAGCGAGATACTTTCCGCCTAGCAAAACTGCTATGCTTAGAGGTCAAATCAACGGATTTACCAAGAAAGATAACGAATCACTCTTCGAAGCTTGGGAACGTTACAAGGACATGTTTAGAATATGCCCTCATCATGGACTCGAACCATGGCTGATCATCCATACTTTCTATGGTGGTCTCTTATATAACACTAAAATGACTATAGATGCCGCTGCTGGCGGAGCATTAATGGACAAACCCCATGATGAAGCATACAAACTCATAGAGAACATGGCACAAAACCATTACCAATGGGGTGGAGAACGAGCCGCTCTAGAGAAAGCCCAAACCAAAGGAGGAATGTACGAAATAAGTGGTATAGACCGCGTTAACGCTAAAGTAGACGCTTTAACTCAAAAGATCGAGAACTTAACCATCACTCCTTCAGCCACCGCTGCCGCTGTAACACCTAACTGCGAGATTTGTGGATTGACTGGACATGTAGTTGCTGAATGCCAACTCTTGACTGGAGTCCCATCTGATCAAGTAAATTACGCTCAAGGAAACCCTTATTCTAACACGTACAACCCTGGATGGAAAAACCACCCGAACTTTTCTTATAAGAACAACAATGCGTTGTACGCGCCTGGACAAGCACCTGCTGTACCACCTGGCTACCAAAAAGCGCCTGTAGCTGCTCAAAACACCCCTAGGAAGTCAAATCTAGAAATCATGATGGAGAACTTCATAGCTTCCCAACAACAAACCAATAAGGACTTCCTGAATCAAAACATCCACAATAGCGAGCAACTAAAACAACTATCGAACAAAGTAGATGCTTTAGCTACGCATAACAAAATGTTAGAAACTCAAATCTCACAAGTAGCTCAACAACAAGCACCTACTGCTGCCCCTGCTGGCACATTTCCTGCTCAACCTCAACCCAATCCTAAAGGACATGCGAACGCGATAACACTACGAAGTGGAACGAATTACGATGGACCCATAGATCCTAGAACTCAAAACGTACCCATGTTACAACAAGAGCCAAAGGAAACCCAAAAGAAAACAACTGACGAACAAACTGCTAAGACTGATGAGAACAATAACGAAGTGGAACCCGAAAAAGAGAAACCTTATGTTCCACCACCACCTTATAAGCCACCAATTCCTTACCCTCAGAGATTAGCTAAATCAAAAACCGAAGCGCAATTTAAAAGATTTGTAGAACTTCTGAAGCAATTAAACATAACCATACCGTTCACAGAAGCCATAACTGAGATGCCTTCGTACGCTAAGTTCTTAAAAGAAATCTTATCGAACAAAAAGAAACTCGAGGATAACGAAACTATAACGCTTACCGCTGAATGTAGCACTATCATCCAAAATAACATGCCTCCAAAACTGAAAGACCCTGGTAGTTTCTCTATACCCTGCGTAATAGGAAAAACCATCATAGAGAAAGCCTTGTGCGACTTAGGAGCTAGTGTTAGTTTGATGCCTCTTTCGACCTGTAAGAAACTCAATCTAGGTGAGCTTAAAGCAACGAGAATGTCTCTTCAACTAGCTGACCGTTCAGTTAAGTACCCTGTAGGAATGTTAGAGAATATCCCTGTTCGTGTAGGTCAATTCTACATCCCAACTGACTTCATCATTATGGATATACAAGAAGATTCTAACATCCCGATCATATTAGGAAGACCATTTTTAGCAACCGCTGGTGCAATTATAGATGTAAAGCGAGGAAAGCTTACTTTCGAAGTAGGAGAAGAGAAAATAGAATTTATACTTTCCCAATTCCTAAAAGCACCTCCTATAATTGACACATGCTGTTCTGCTGACATAATCGACGAGTGTGTCAAAGAAATAAAATCCGAACCAAATAAGGAAACCGAAATCCTAAGAATTCCTATGCCGCCAATTCTTGAAGACGACAACTGGCGTGAGGAATATCAAGATAACCACCTGAGTGAATGCTTAGCCTTAACTCCCGATCCTATACCTGGACCTAAGAAACCTGCTATAGAACTGAAGACACTTCCTACCGATCTTAGATACGAATTTCTAGACGAAGAACTAAACCGACCAGTTATAGTGAACGCCAACTTAGGACGAACCGAGACTGAAAAATTACTTAATGTCCTAAGAAAATACCCTACCGCTTTAGGATATAACATATCAGATCTGAAAGGTATAAGCCCTTCTCTGTGTATGCACCGCATTATGCTCGAAGACGATAGTAAAACCTCTAGGGAACATCAAAGGCGAATAAATCCTATTATGAGCGATGTGGTTAAAAAGGAAATCCAAAAAATGCTAGAAGCTGGAATAATATATCCTATATCCGATAGTAAATGGGTTAGCCCTGTTCACGTCGTACCAAAGAAAGGAGGAGTCACTGTAATCACTAATGCAAAAGGAGAATCTGTAGCACAACGTACCCAAACTGGATGGAGAATGTGCATTGACTATAGGAAGCTAAACAAAGCTACTCGAAAAGACCATTTCCCTTTGCCTTTCATAGATCAAATGCTCGAACGCCTAGCTAAACACTCGCATTTTTGTTATCTGGATGGATACTCCGGATTTTTCCAAATTCCTATCCACCCTGACGACCAAGAGAAGACCACATTCACCTGTCCTTATGGTACATTCGCTTATAGACGAATGCCTTTTGGACTCTGCAATGCACCCGCGACCTTCCAAAGATGCATGATGGCAATATTTGCCGACTTCTTAGATGGAATAATGGAGGTCTTTATGGACGACTTCTCTGTCTGTGGAGGAAGTTTTGAAACATGTTTAGAAAACCTTGAAATGGTGCTTAAACGATGCGTAAGCGTAAACCTAGTCCTTAATTGGGAAAAATGTCATTTCATGGTTCGACAAGGAATTGTACTTGGACACATCGTATCCGATAGAGGAATCGAAGTTGATAAAGCAAAAATCGAAATTATCGAAAACCTTCAACCTCCCAAAACCGTTAGAGAAATAAGAAGTTTTCTGGGACACGCTGGTTTTTACCGACGCTTCATTAAGGATTTCTCTAAAATAACCAAACCCTTAACTGAATTACTTATGAAAGACGCCGAATTTATTTTCACCGATAAATGCACTGAAGCATTTCAAACGCTTAAACGAGCATTAATCTCTGCGCCAATTATGCAACCTCCCGACTGGAATGAGCCTTTCGAAATAATGTGTGACGCAAGTGATTATGCTGTAGGAGCCGTTCTAGGACAAAGAAAGGATAAGAAACTACATGTCATATATTATGCGAGTAGAACCCTAGACGAAGCTCAGATGAATTATGCCACGACAGAAAAAGAATTATTAGCTGTCGTATTTGCATTAGACAAATTCCGTTCTTACCTGGTAGGAGCCAAAATAATCATATACACTGACCACGCCGCCATTAGGTACCTCCTAACCAAAAAGGACGCTAAGCCAAGACTTTTGAGATGGATCTTGTTACTGCAAGAATTCGACCTGGAAATTAAAGATAAGAAGGGCACTGAAAATGTCGTAGCAGATCACCTCTCTCGTTTGGAAAATCTGAAACCCGAACAAGTACCAATTGATGATGATTTCCCTTATGAAAGACTCACCGCCCAATTAGAAGCAAATGAATTCGAACCGTACCGTCCAAACTCTGAAACCAACAAATTAGCAGAAATAGCTTTAGCCCGATCTGACGCACCTTAGTATGCAGATTTCGTAAACTACCTAGCTGCTGGTGTGCTTCCTCCTGATCTAAGTTACCAACAGAAGAAGAAATTCTTCCATGACCTAAAACATCACTATTGGGACGACCCACTCTTGTTCAAAAGAGGCCCCGATGGAATCTTTAGGCGTTGTGTACCCGGAGAAGAAATAAGAAGCATAATAACACACTGCCATTCTGCACCGTGTGGAGGACACCATAGCACATCTAGAACCTGCGCCAAAATCCTTCAATCTGGACTCTTCTGGCCCAACCTGTGGAAAGACATTTATTTTGCTGTACTAAGCTGTGATAGATGCCAACGAACTGGAAACATTTCAAGACGCGATGAAATGCCTCAAAAAGGCATTCTAGAAGTAGAAATATTTGACGTCTGGGGAATAGACTTCATGGGACCGTTTCCGTTGTCGTTTGGAAATCAATATATACTCGTAGCCGTCGATTACGCTTCAAAATGGATAGAAGCTATTGCTTCTCCTACAAACGATACACGAGTAGTTATCAAACTTTTCAAAAACGTCATCTTTCCTAGGTTCGGTGTGCCAAGATTGGTAATTAGCGATGGAGGTTCCCATTTCATTTCAAGAATACTCGAGAAACTCCTTCGAAAATATGGAGTGAATCATCGAATAGCCACACCATACCATCCACAAACAAGCGGTCAAGTAGAAGTATCTAACCGCGAAATAAAACAAATATTGGAGAAAACTGTTGCTATATCTAGGAAAGACTGGTCAACCAAGCTAAATGAAGCTTTATGGGCTTATAGAACAGCTTTCAAAACTCCAATAGGAACTACCCCATTCAAACTCGTTTATGGAAAATCATGCCACCTACCGGTAGAGCTAGAACATAAAGCCTACTGGGCTATTAAGAACTTAAACCTAAACTACACTGCCGCTGGTGAGAAACGACTTCTAGACATAAACGAATTAGAAGAACTTAGACAAGACGCTTACGAAAACGCCAAAATCTATAAAGAGCGAACGAAAAAATGGCACGACAAGCGTATATCTAGGAAAAATTTTAGCATAGGCGATAAAGTACTTTTATTTAATTCTAGACTAAAATTATTTCCTGGTAAGTTACGATCTAGATGGTCTGGCCCTTTCGAAATAACTAACATATTTCCGAGTGGAGCGATAGAAATCAAAGGAGAAACCGTCAAACCTTTTGTCGTAAATGGGCAACGTCTTAAGTATTACCATCATCTCGAATACGATGAAAACATCGAAGTTTTTAAACTTGACGAACTGCCCGCTCTTTCGAAAAAATAGTTTTCTATTTTAAAATCGTCGAGCTTACGACATTAAACAAAGCGCTTGGTGGGAGACAACCCACATTTATTTATTCTTTTTATTTTTATTTTATTTTATTTTTAATTTTTAACCTTTAATTTTCATTTAATTATTCTATTTTTAATTATCCTAAATTTTAATTTTCTTATTTTTCATACATCTTATAATAATTATTATAATTATAGCTGCTTTCTTAATTCGAGAAAATACTTCCTTTTTATAATTATAATTATTATTATAACTTGTTTTATTTAATTTTATTTTAAAAAAAAAAAATGAACACTAGCCTAGTTCTAACTTAATCTTAATATTTCCAACTTCTAGGTTTTTCATTTAACTACTAACTACGATGCAAGAAGTTGATAATATGGAAGTTGTGTTCCGTGGTAGAGGACAAGAAGCAAGATTTAACAAGCTGGCTGAAAGACACATGGAGTTGACTTGGTATCCTCACCAACCAACTATGGTGAAACTTGGTATCGAAGAAAGCATCCTACACCTGCTTAACCAAATTGGTTGGACTGGTTCTCACTTGTTCCGCAAGTTTAGCACTTACCGGAAGCTCACTCTGGAATTCTTGAGCTCCCTGACCTATCTTCCAAACTGTGGACAAGGGCTGAGAAAAGGAGTTATTCTCTTTAGACTCTTTGGTATGGAGTTTAATTTCTGCATCCGAGAATTTGCTGAAATGTTAGAACTACCTCATGGACCTGATGCATACGCCAAAGTAGCTGAAGAAAATCTTCCATACTGGGAGTTGGAAAAATACTGGGGCAAGATCACTGGAAACGACAACCCTGAAGAGAATGAATTTCAATCTGAGAACATCCACAATCCTGCTTTCCGCTACTTTCACAAGATCCTTGCTCACTATATTTTTGGAAAGCCTGATAATGTCACTGAAGTTACTAGAGAAGAGTTATTCATCATGTTCTGCACCTCTCAGAATCGCCCGGTCAATGCCATCGCATTCATGCTAACAAACTTCGAGCGCATCACGCAAGACGAAGTTTCACCCATTAGGATCGGCGGATTTGTCACTATGATTGCTAACGCCATAGGAATGAGAGTGCCTTTGCTTAGATTGACACCTTATGGTACCCATACCTCTATGGACATCAATTTCTGTTTTAATCGAGGTATCATCGGTAACCTTGGACCTGATCGTTTTGAATTGCTCATTGATAACAAAGTTTGGTATCAGTTCACCTTACTGAATCCTAGGACGAGTGTGCACAACCCTACCAACTGGCTTTACTATGGTCAGATTCCTGAGAGAGAGCCATCACCTGAAACTCCTCAAGCTTATGAACATTTTGATGAGGAAATGCCTGCATCTGAATCTGAACCTGAAACACCTCCTGGTTACTATGAACCTAACCCTGTTGATGAACCCATTCCTGATTATGAACCTCTTCCTGTTGATGAACCTATATCCGAGTATGAGCCTGAAACTCGTTCTGAAAATTCCGTTGATGATTACACTGTTGATATGACTGATGTCGAGCTCGAGCAACAACAACCTGCTACATCTACCGCATCGGTGAATCAAAGAATGCCTAATCTGAATACGCACGAGCAAGCCATCACTGCGCTACAACAAGATGTACAACATGTGCGCAACGAGCTACACACTTTGCAAATGCAGTTCTTCGATTTTATCGACACCGTAAATGCTCAGTTCGACGAAGTTTTCAAACACATTCAGTCTAATGAGCACAACAATAGACGTGGCTAGATGTTACTGTATTAGACTATTAGATTTTATTTCTAGTTTTAGCAATTTTTATTCACTAGTTTAGATTTTCATTTTTCTGCACTTTTACTTTCTGCTTCTGTTAACACTCAGTACTGGTTTAATATTAAATGCAAAATTCTTTTGATTACTACTACTGTGTTATATTACACTGCTATTGACTGCTATATATACTTGCCTGGTTATCATTTTTGCTGTTAATAGTTGTGGACCTCCGATTTTTTTTGATACCGGGCCATACCTCTGATCTGTAGAGATACGTGAACTGACTCTTTTTTGTCGCTTAATGCTTTCGCATTTTTTTGAAAATATCACAGAGTCGCCACCGACCTTTTATTTTATCCAATTAAGGAAAGGTTTATAAAAGAAACAGAAAAAAGACCTTTAAGAAATTCTGGGTAAGGGGGTAGGTTATACAAAGGGAAGGTGTTAGCACCCTTTGTATCCATGGTTATCCATGGGCTCTTAAGTTTGCTTAGCTCACTTGTTTTTCGATCACTTTTCAATTGCTCTGAAATTGCTCATATGTGGCTTCAAATACTTTTGTAAATTGAATTTTGTAATGATCCGTGTGTGGATGTATACAAAATGCTTGTTTATCTTTCGAAAGATGTTTTGAAAAGAACGTTAACTTTGTAATAACCCGTGTTTGGATGTATACAAAGTATTGTCTTTTTTTGAAAGTTTTGAAAAATCAACAGTGTATGAGAATTTTGTTTGTTTTGATTTGAGCAAGCAAACTAGGAGGTCTACCCTGAGTTGTAAGGTCTTTATCCTATTTCCTTTAAAAATCTATCCTTTCACTGGATATAAAAGCAAGGTTCGATTTTGTACTCAAAACAGTAGAATTTGACTTTGATTTTGAAAGAATGAAAAGGATTACCTGAAGAGGTGCAAGTGTGATTGTGATTGGATTCAGATATTTATCTTTGAAGTTAGTGATCTAACGGTTCAATTTTATCTTTGACATACACGCAGTTTATATGTGCGGGAATTTAAAGTGCGGAAATGTAAAGTGCGGAAAGTAAATCTACGCTATTACATTGATTGTGCGGGAAACGTAAACTAGCCTATTTACATGAATTTGACATCCTATACATTTATCTAGGAATTTTAAATTGCAAGAAAAATAAAAGGCATGTTTTTGGATTTTTTATGATTTATTTTAATTATAATTAATGCATGATTAATTAAATTAAAATGAAGAAAAAAGATAAAAAAAGATTTAAACCTAGAAATTAAGTTTAAAATATGTACAAAAATATTTGTCAATTAATTTCAAAACAAAACTAATTTTTTTGGAATTTTTGAAATTGATTTAAGTTAATTAAAACATAATTATGTAAATAATTATACAAATAATTAAAACTTAAAAAGAAAATTATTCAAAATATGTACAAAATTAGTTTATAATATATAAACAATATTTAATATAAAGAACAATTTTTTTTTATAATTTTTTGATTGGTTAGAATAATTAAAAGCAAATATATAAATATATACTAATTAATTATGCAAAATATTGAAATTTTGAAGAAAAATAAAATATTTTTATTTCAGAAAATAATATATTATTTTAGAAGTCTAAAAATATTTTTTGTGTATTTTTTGGATTTTTAAAACTATTTTTAATTAATTTAACAAAGAAATTAAATAAAATAGAAAATAAAATAGAAAATAAAAGGATACTGATCCTGTGTGGTAATTTATGAGGGAGCATGGTGTGCATGCGTGATCTGGATCATTGGATGATTCATTAAATGAAATCAGAGGGTCCAGAAATTGAGGCACGTGGTAGAAGATAGACCTGCAAGGCACAGAATCAGAGAGAATTTAAAAAAAGTACGCGCGCTGATTGTCCAATGAGGTGGAGACACCTCATCGTCTTCAACCTTCAGACAAGGGCTTTTACAGCGCTTTTATGAAACAAGCGCTGTAGTTGATGAACCTCAAACCTGCAAAATTACGAATAGGGTCAAACAAGTATAGAAATCAAGCGCGATGGTACCATTGGATTCGTCTTGTTCCGCTGAGTTTAACCATGTCCTTAATTTGTTTTAATTTTGGCCCTAATGAAGAACCCTAATTTTGAGCTAAGTAAACCCTAAAATGGTATATGCTACAAACATCCATTAAAATCCAATTGAAGCTCCAGAAACGACCAGAGCTTCAAACCAAACACAATTATGCATCTACATCTTGTTAAATATGCGTGTGTTATGAGATATAAGTTGGTTTTAGTTTGGACAAACCGTGGCCTATATAGCTCGATTCAGTGAAGTTTATGAGTTGGAAATGATTGGAATTGATTCAGTGTAGCTCAGAGATGATGTTTGAATGTTTATTTTATATTGAAATGGACTGAAACTTAAAATTCGAATTTCAAGTTTCTTTGAAAATTACAAGTGGTTACAAGTATGCTATATGCTTAGGGATGCTTCTGAACTCGTGTCCCCTTTGTTACTGAACTAAGATAGCTTATTTATAAGCTATGTGTGCTTAGAATTGAAGCTATCTTGCAGCTAGTTGCCTTTGTTGAAAACTTGGTTTTTAAATATTAAAAACCTTGAATTTTTGGCCAAGTCTTGACTCCATTCAATGCTCTTGCCTTGTGCACCAATCCTCTGCAGAAAATTGAAGGTTCCTTGGGTGAGTCATGCTTAGATTGTAAGCTACCATTTATCCATGCATTTTCCTTTTAATTTTAATCTTAAAGTAAGATAAAATCATGCAAAAAATGGATAAAAAAGGTATGGGCTTAGTCTTGGTCGTGGGAGGCCCATAGTAACATGGAAATGATGTTTGAATGCTGAAAACTTGGCCCCATTTGGAAAAAATGCAATTTTGAACAATGTTGGTTTCATACATTTTCCCAAAATTTAGCCAACTTCAACAAGGTGTAAATCCTTCAATTTTTGTCATATGAAGGAGATCTTGCACTTTTTAGAAACCTAAAAGAGTCCTCTAACCAATGTCTTTGGTCTCATATCAAAATGATTTTTGAAGCTCCTTGTGTATCCTTTTGAAAAAAGTGTCTTTTTGTTGACTTTGAAAATGACCTGTAATGTCTTTGGTCATATTTTTCAAATGGTGAATCCAATGACCATGGGATCAATGGCATTTGAAAGATAATTGAATTTCCTTCAAAACAAGCTTTGGTTTGAATTTTTTGGATGAAGGATGAGAGAGTTATGATCAGTCAAAGTTGAGTTGACTTTTCAGGCAAAAACCCTAATTTTGAATCTTAGGGTTTTGTTGATTTTTGATCTTTCCTTGATGAATTATGATCATCCAATGATCAAATGATGAATCCTTTGACAAAATATGGACTTTGACAAAAAATTTCATTTTTGACTGTCTGTTGACTTTTTTGGTCAAACGGGTCGTCTGTTGACTGTTTGAGCTGCTGACGGTGCGTCTGAGTGAATTGAAGTTTGAAAATTTGTATGATGGTACTTTGAGACATATGGATGTGTATGAAATCCATTTGAGCTCTCAAAAACTTGTTGCTCCTGTAAAAAACAAGAAAAACCCTGATTAGGGACTGTTTGTGTAGGAGACAGTTAAGCGTACCTGATTTTTGTGCAGTGTTGAGTCTCTGCTAATCGCGTGATATTCAGAAGACTTCTAACACAAAGATCTTGGAATTTTGAATTGTGAAAGATTGATTTGATTAATGGTACAAAACACTGAGAATTGTACTGCCAGCAGTTTGGCTGTCAACTGACTGTTCAGGTATTGATGCAGCAGTTAGAGTGAAAAATCAACAGTCAAAGTTAATTTTCTTTTAGTTGTTTTTTTTGTTTTTTTGTTTTATGTGAAAAATGAAAGTTTATTTACATGACTTGTTAGAAAAACACAGACATAATAAATAACTAATATTTACGGTATGCGGGCAAAATTACCGATAATAACCCTGAAAATCATTTAATGCACAGAAATAGGAATATTTGACTGGCAGAAAACACACAAAATATTATCTTA